>NC_030424.2:31872703-31875203 GCF_001660625.3 Ictalurus punctatus
CAGGATTATGTCTAACACACACATCTAAGTGACTGCTATTACCTCTGTTAGCATAACACCATCTGAAAGTTTGTCAACCCTTTAGAATTGTATATCTATATATCTATATCTATCTATCTATCTATCTATCTATCTATCTATATATATATATATATATATATATATATATATATATATATATATATATATATATATATATATACAGTATCTCACAAAAGTGAGTACACCCCTCACATTTGTGTAAATATGTGATGAAATCTTTTCATGTGACACACTGAAGAAATGACACTGTGCTACAATGTAAAGTAGTGAGTGTACAGCTTGTGTAACAGTGTAAATTTACTGTCCCCTCAAAATAACTCAACACACAGACATTAATGTCTAAACCGCTGGCAACAATAGTGAGTACACCCCTAAGTGAAAATGTCCAGATTGGGCCCAAAGTGTCAATATTTTGTGTGAACACCATTATTCTCCAGCACTGCCTTAACCCTCTTGGGCATGGAGTTCACCAGAGCTTCACAGGTTCCACTGGAGTCCTCTTCCACTCCTCCATGACCACATCACGGAGCTGGTGGATGTTAGAGACCTTGTGCTCCTCCACCTTCCGTTTGAGGATGCCCCACAGATGCTCAATAGGGTTTAGGTCTGGAGACATGCTCGGCCAGTCCATCACCTTCACCCTCAGCTGCTTTAGCAAGACACACTTGTCTTTGTACTCCTCACCTGGTTGCCGCCACACACACTTGACACCTTCTGAACCAAATAAGTTTATCTTGGTCTCATCAGACCACAGGACATGGTTCCAGTAATCCATGTCCTTAGTCTGCTTGTCTTCAGCAAACTGTTTGCGGGCTTTCTTGTGCATCATGTTTAGAAGACGCTTCCTTCTGGGACGACAGCCATGCAGACCAATTTGATGCAGTGTACGGCGTATGGTCTGAGCACTGACAGGCTGACCCCCCACCCCTTCAACCTCTGCAGCAATGCTGGCAGCACTCATACGTCTATTCATTGAGGGAACCATAAATGCCAACATGTACTGTGACGTACTGAAGCAGAGTGTGATCAGTATGCAGTATTCCAGCATGATAACGACCCCAAACACACCTCCAAGATGACCACTGCCTTGCTAAAGCAGCTGAGGGTGAAGGTGATGGACTGGCCAAGCATGTCTCCAGACCTAAACCCTATTGAGCATCTGTGGGGCATCCTCAAACAGAAGGTGGAGGAGCACAAGGTCTCTAACATCCACCAGCTCCGTGATGTGGTCATGGAGGAGTGGAAGAGGACTCCAGTGGAACCTGTGAAGCTCTGGTGAACTCCATGCCCAAGAGGGTTAAGGCAGTGCTGGAAAATAATGGTGGCCACACAAAATATTGACACTTTGGGCCCAATTTGGACATTTTCACATTTTATTTAAAGAACAGAGATCTATCAGAGTCTGATCTTCACAACACGAGTTCGTGGAAGTGTATAATGGTACGAACAAAGGAGATTTCTGAGGATCTCAGAAAGAGTTGTTGACGCTCATCAGGCTGGAAAAGGTCACAAAACAGCTGTAAAGAGTTTGGACTCCACCCATCCACAGTCAGACAGATTGTGTACAAATGAAGGAAATTCAACATCATTGTTCCCCTCCCCAGGAGTGAAGACCAACAAAGATCAGTCCAAGAACAAGACGTGTAATAGTCCACGAGGTCACAGAAGAACCCAGAGTAAGTTCTAACCAACTACAGCCCTCTCTCACATGATGGCTAATGTTAATGTTAATGTTCTTGAGTCCACCATCAGGAGAACACTGAACAACAACGGTGTGCATGGCAGGGCTGCAAGGAGAAAGTCTCTGCTCTCCAAAAAGAACATTACTGACCTTCTGCAGGTTGTTAAAGATCACGTGGACGAGATAAAAGACTACTGGAAAAATGTTTTGTGGATGGATGAATAGAACAAAATAGAACTTTTGGTTTAAATGTGAAGCGTTATGTTTGGAGAAAGGAAAACGCTGCATTCCAGCAGAAGAACCTGATCTCATCTGTGAAACATGGTGGTGGTAGTGTCAGGGTTTGGACCTGTTTTGCTGCATCTGGACCAGGACGACTCGCCATCACTGATGGAACAATGAGTTCTGAATGATACCAGCGAACTCTAAAGGAAAATATCAGAACATCTGTCCATGAACTGAATCTGAAGAGAAAGTGGGTCATGCAGCAAGATAACGATCCTAATCACACGAGTCGTTCTACCAGAGAACGGTTAAAGAAGAATAAAGTTCATGTTTTGGAACGTCCGAGTCAAAGTCCTGACCTTAATCCAGTAGAAATGTTGTGGAAGAACCTGAAGCGAGCAGTTCATGTGAGGAAACCCACCAACACCCCAGAGCTGAAGCTGTTCTGTTCTGAGGAACGGGATAAAACTCCTCCGAGACGATGTGCAGGACTGATCAACTGATCAATAAATGAACAAGTATAATATTTTTATCTTGTTTGTTTAATTGGGT
>NC_030424.2:31880203-31885203 GCF_001660625.3 Ictalurus punctatus
CACACACACACACACACACACACACACACACACATGATGTTGCAATTGTTCAGAACAGATGAAAGTCAGTTAGCGGTCGATGCTAACTTTATTTACGGTGTAATTTGAATCAAATGGAGTCTTTTTTGGTAAATGATCTACAAGCCTGAGGGAACGTTAACGTTCCGGATCATTCTGTCCTGTTTCCATGATTACTGCGTCTTCATATTTATGTGAATTTTTTTTTTATTAGTCTCTCCTATTAGCTCGCTTATACCCAAGGTTCATAAACAAGAAAATACACAATATCAATTTTAAACCCTGATCCTTTTTATTTCATTACATTTTTTTATTAGTTTTATTTTTATTTCTCAGTTTTATTCTTTTCTCAGTAAGATGAAGTAATTCAAGTAAATGAAAGTTCAAAAGTAAAGAATAAAGAAAAAAAATCAAGAGAACATTATTTAAAAAGTAAATGAAACATAAATGTTTTTAAATTATTAATAAAATAAAATTAAATAAATAATTGATTTATATTTATATATTTATTTATAAATTTATCATTTATTCTTATTGTTTTACTATTTTATAATTCTATAGCACTCATCATCCAAAGCCATGTGGTGTCCAGAACTGAAATGACTAAAACTGAAGCTAATATAGCTTAGCATTTACACAGTTTAAGCCATATTAGCCTGCTAGGTTAGTACTAATGCTAGTTAGTGTTCAGAGACTGATCCAACAAGATAACTGGTTAAGTAAAGATAGCTAGCAAGCCAGCTAATGTTGCTAGCAAAATAGGCAGTGTGTAACCAGGCAGCTTAGCTAACATTAGGCTAAGAATTATGTTGTTTATTTGAACAAGCTAACACGCTGCCCAGTTACAACTCAAACTAATTTTCCAGCTTCACCCAGTGTTCAGGATATTAGAAAAGTTCACTAGTTAGATAGCTAGGATAGCTTTAGTTTAGCTGAGCTACAGCTAACATTTATTCTCCACCTTTGGCTAACATTCTTTGTTAAGATACAATTATAATTCTTATTCCAGCGTGGCTATAATTTACTGTCTAACTGCTAACTCACTTTATTAGCTTCAGTTGATATTCATTTCCAGCTTGAACTAACATTCACTGACAGCTTTGTTTGCTAGCGAGCTACGTTACGCTAACTATTATATCATTCAGTCCTAACCGCTAGCACAAAAATCAGGGGCTATGAACGCTACCTTGATGTCTTGTGTCTTTCCTGTTTCAGAACATGTGTGTGTGTGTGTGTGTGAGTGTGTGTGTGTGTGTGTGTGTGTGTGTGTGGGGGGCCAGATGGCAGATCTCCCGGGAGGTCTAACACATTATCCTCCATTATTTCATTATTGAAGACATTCTGTCTCTGTCTCTATGCTCTATTAAAGATGGAGAGAACTCATGGCCTAAAAAAGAAAGAAAAGAAGACAGACAGAAGCGTGAAGGAGTGAGACAGAATGGAAAAGAAAGACAGAGAGAGAGAGAGAGAGAGAGAGAGAGAGAGAGAGAGAGCTGGAAAAATGAAAGCAGGACTGGTTTAAGAGTTCTTTTATAAATGGAAGAAAACCCGAGAGACTTGTACATACATCAGAGAGAAAGAGAGAGCGAGAGAGAGAGAGAGAGCGAGAGAGAGAATTGTTTCTATCCTTTATTTCAGTAGAAGAAAGGAATAAAACTGTTGTCTATCATCGTAGCCTGCATCAGACAAATGTCATAGCTAGCTTAGCGTTCTCTGTCCAGCTTACGCTCAGCATCTAGCTAACGTTTATCCTCAGTATTTATCTCTTCACATCTAGAACCTCTCAGGAGTTTAACATTGAGCTTCTTGGTACACTCTTAGAAAAAAGGGTTCTTCAAGGGTCCATTTTGTTCTTTGGTTCCATAAAGAATTCTTTGTGGAACCCTTTCTGAAATCTCAGTGGTAGGCTTCTACAGGGTTTCTTAGGGTTTCTTAGAGAAACAGTTATTGGGTTCTATATTATTTAAAGGTTCTTCAGTTATCTGAAAGGTTTCCAAGTAGAAGCTAAGAACCCTTAAAGAGCCCTTTTGTTCTTTGTGTGTGCAGTAAAATCTCAAAATCACTTCTCATTATTTTCTTCTTAATATCTAGAACATTTAGGTCTTTAAGGGTTCTCTAAGGGTTCTTAGTTCCAAAAGCGGCTCTAATTGGAATCACTTCTGCTAAACTCTCAGCTGCAGGATTCTACACAGAACCTTCAAGGGACGACTGAAGAACTCAGAAGAGTGTAATATCCATATCTTCCTCCTGTCTGCTCAAGCGTTCTTTACTCGTCTTTCTGGAGGAACCCTTGGGTTCTGTGTAGAACCCTACAACAGAGCGTTCTCCTGTCAGAAGGGGTTCCACGTAGAATGTTCTGTTATGAGGATAAGAACTTATCTATCCAATGAACCCTTTTTTGTTTTTCCGTTCTCTTTCTCTTCCCTCACTTCCCCTCACGTTCCCACTTTTCCTCTCATTCTCCCCACGTTCTTACTCGCTCTTCCTCTCAGTCTCTCACGCCATCGCTCTTCCTCGTTCTGCTCCACGTTCTCTCACCCCTCCCTCCTTTTTCTCTCCATTTTTATCACTTTATTTCTCTCCCAGTTTATCTCCAGCACATTTGATTTAAATATCAGAGATGTGGATTTTACTTGCTGTCATTGTCTCACTGTCCGTATTATAAACCTGGATAATTACTAACATCATTCTTAGCTAAAGGGGTGTGTCTGTAGACCAGTGGGCGTGCCTATGGGTGGGGCAGATGGGAGTTAGCTGGGTAACAAAACATGGGAAAATACATGCAAATAAAGGAATATCAAAGACTTCCATATAAGGCCTCAAAGACACACCCATATTCTAATCATTTGCCTTTAAAGCGCAGCCACCCAGAGTCCATCTCAATTCCATATAAGGACTCAAAGACACACCCACTTTCCTACTTATAAGTTTAACACACACACACACACACACACACACATCTATGGCCTTCAAGGGCCACCTACACAGAATCTCTCTCATTTCCATATAAGGCTTCAAAGTTGATCAAATTCACATGTAAAGCCTTCAATGCCCGCCCACTCAGAGATCTCATTTCCACATATGGCCACGCCCACACGGCTATCAATAGCACAGAGCTGCTATACCGGTAAAGGAAATGATGTGATATAAGACGTTATTGTATCAGGTGACAGAACACAGGAAGACACGTGTGTGTGTGTGTGTGTGTGCGTGTGTGTGTGTGTGTGTGTGTGTGTGTGTGTGTGTATGTACTGGCCTGAAGACATGTCTATAAATACGTTAGTGAACCAGGCCAGAGAAGAAAATAGGGAAATGAAGCAGGACAAGCTCCAGATAGAGAGACAGAGAGAGAGACAGACAGAGAGTGAGACAGATAGAGAGAGACAGACAGAGAGACAGACAGAAAGACAGATAGAGAGAGAATATTACATTATATTGACTTATTCATTGATTAATTAATTAATTAATTAATTAAGCCTTAAGTGTATGTGTGTGTTTGTGTGTGTGTATATGAAAGATTTGGTTTCATGTATTGATCAGATCATTCTTATACCCTTAAAGACGTGAACCAGACTAACCACACACACACACACACACACACACACACACACACACACACACACACACAGAATCTCTCCGATTTACACATGGCTGCTGTTTGATGTTTGACGAAAACATACAAGAACAGGTCTCATATACAGATTTACAAAGAACATGTTTATAAAGGACTGAGTGTGTGTGAGTGTGTATGTGAGTGTGTGTGTGTGAGTGTGTGTGTGTGTATCAGGAGTATATTAAAGCTGATTGGTTGATTAAACAGGACGTTAGTGAGATGATGGGAGGAATAACGCTTCATTATGGAGAACCAGACCCTCAGCACAGACGGGAAAACAGAGAGACAGAAACACACACACACACACACACACACACACACACACACACAGACACACACAACATTTTTTAAATTATTGATTAATTTTCAAACAAACAAAAATATTCTTCTTCTTATTATTATTATTCACAGAATTGAAACAGATAATTAATAATATTTTTTTTGATCCAGATTTTTTTTGTTTTTGTTTTTTTGATGAAGCGACTTCCAGTTTTGAGATTTTGGGGCAGAGTGAAAACCATGACCTGATAAAACATTTGAAAAAAAATCAACTGACAGCACAAGACATCATATAGATGACGATGGAGAAGGAGATTGGTTTGTTGTTAGAAAGAAGAGATTTTTATTCAATTTGCTGTTTCAGAAAAGTACATAAAGACATGTTTGTGTGTGTTTAATTCAGACTTTCTGTTGAGTGTCTCACTCTATTGTTTCAATAAAGTTTGATTACTTTTTGGCATCTACAAACCCTCTGTCTCTGAACTTTTTTGTTAGGCTGGAAAGATTATTTTCCACGACATTAGCGTAGAGTCACTCCTGTTACGAAGGAACTCTTACAACATAAGGATAGAATTTGGCACTAATACATTATCGTTTCTACAGTTTCACATAATAAATATAAATTTATGGTATGAAAAGTGTTCTCCAGGGTAAGGAGATGTTTATGTGACGTGTAGGGAAGGAGTCTCCAGTGTCAGCGCTGTGGAACAGTCAGAGGTGAAGCTGTGACTTTAATTTCAACATCTTCAGCACAGAGTTTACACTCTCTACTGTTTCACTCCAACACACACACTGAGATTACTGTCTGATTAACATGAAGAGAGGGAATAGAGAGAGAATAGAGAGAGAATAGAGAGAGAGGATAGAGAGAGAATAGAGAGAGAATAGAGAGAGAGAATAGAGAGAGAATAGAGAGAGAGAATAGAGAGAGAGAATAGAGAGAGAATAGAGAGAGAGAATAGAGAGAATAGAGAGAGAATAGAGAGAGAATAGAGAGAGAGAATAGAGAGAGAATAGAGAGAGAGAATAGAGAGAGAGAATAGAGAGAGAGAATAGAGAGAGAGAATAGAGAGAATAGAGAGAGAGAATA
>NC_030424.2:31895203-31917703 GCF_001660625.3 Ictalurus punctatus
CTCCCCACACACTCCCCACACACCTCACACACTCCCCACACTCCTCACACACTCCTCATACACTCCCCACACACTCCCCACACACTCCACACACTCCTCACACTCCCCACACACTCCTCACACACTCCTCATACACTCCCCAAACACTCCACACACTCCTCACACTCCTCACACTCCTCACACACTCCCCACACACTCCTCACACTCCTCACACACTCCCCACACACTCCCCATACTCCCCACACACTCCTCACACACTCCTCACACTCTCCATACTCCTCACACACTCCTCACACACTCCTGTCACACTTTATACCTTTAAAATGATCATGAGTGCAACTTCCTCAATTCCTGCCAGAGCTTCTGTTACAAAATTAATGGACACCTCCTGACCAATCAGAAGCCAGAGTCCAGCAGCTCTTAAGTCTAATCTGGTATTTAATATTTCTGAAACAGAATAAATGTACCTGATCTTTCTACCTGGCATAGGTGTGCTCCTTTATACTCATTATGTAGGTATGTGTGTGTGTGTGTGTGTGTAGAACAGGTGCATCCGGTTCTAATCACTGCCTCCCAGTTTAGAGTTCTTCAAATCTGATGCTATGATCATATGAGGCTTTCAATGCCCGGGTTTAAAGTACAGCTAATCTGTGTATAATAATACGTTTACAAAAATATTTTTAATGCTGAGAAATATAATAACAACCATTAACACAGCCCAGTAACATACAACTCTACAACTTTACCCTCATTAAAAATGCAAAAATATTCTATAAATATTCATCACATGAAGATTAATTACAGCTAGCTGGCTTGTTAAAGATCAAGGGTCTCACACATCCTAATTTTCACTTTTACTGATTTACTTAACAGCAGCTAAATCTATCAAACTATACCGTTACCCTGACAATAACAATGTTACCATGACAACCACAGTACATCACTCTTATTAGTTAGGTCACAAGACTGTCTGATACTGACTTATCCCAAAATATTCTGCATATCAGGTGTCACTGATTTAAGCCATGTTGTGACATCACAAACCGAGCTCGTACGTAGCCGTGTCTCCGAGTAAGTTTCAGAAGCACAAAATGTCATTTTAGAGGCGTGTTAACAAATGTGACCGAAATACTCAAATGTATACAATCAGTGTTAGTGTCCAAGAGGAGTCTGTTTTATTTATTTACAAAAAAGATTCATTTTGCTAACTCGCACGTGGAACAGAGGGATAAGATGTTGTTCTTTTTACATCAATTTATACACAAATTAAACTCAGCTAATAAGAGATAAGAAAGACCAGTGACTGTGAGTTGGTGTAGAAGAATTATACATTTTATGACAGCTGGAATACGGAACGCCAGAATCCCAGTACCCCAGTACCCCAGTATCCCAGCCGGTACCTGACCGACCTTCAACGTTGACATACGGTTGAAATAATGTTATCATTTCAACGTTGAGACAACGATTAAACAACGATCGATGCTAAATAGTTGTGGAAAGGTCAAAAAATACTCATAAATCAAAGTTTTTTTGCCAAGATCTGTACATTGATTCAACATAATGTTTTCACCAACATAATCATGTTTTAAATTATTATTTTACAACTGATAATAATAATAATAATAATAATAATAATAATAATAATAATAATTCATTGTAGTTGAGTATGAGTACATATAACTGCATACATATAGTTCTGAGCTGTCTGGAACTCAGGACCTGGAACCTCAGGACCTGGAACCTCAGGACCTGGAACTTCTGGACCTGGAACTTCAGGACCTGGAACTTCAGGACCTGGTGGCTTGTTAATCAGGGAACAAATGTTATACCGCCAATTTAGAGTTATTTTTGTTCTAATTGACCGAAAGTGTGTAAGATAAAACGTACGCTATATTTTTTGTGTTGGTTGCTAGTTTAACGTCTCAACTGGTGATAATTTGAGCACTTTTTGGTTCTGTTTTAGCGGATCCCCTCAAGCACTTAAAAAATATGGTGGCATTTTTTTAGGTTCCGCTCCCTTTTAAGCACATAAAAATAAAAATGGCGCCGGGCTTTTAATAGCACGTAAAAAACCCCCCATGGCACCATTTTGCTGTTTCCCCTCAATACAACGTGGATTGTAAACTAGCTCCTGTTCACCTCTGTTTCGATGTAAACATGGATTGGTCAACATTGCAATCATCAGCGCTCTTCTTCAGATGCGTTCACCGGCTCTGGGGAGAACTCGCGCGAGCAGTGGCAGTACCGCTATGTGTCTGTTTGTGTAAATAGATCTACGGGTAGATTCGTATCCTTTTAAAATGATTGAAAAATTTAGAGTAATGTCAGAGGTGTGGGGGGGGGTCGTTTATTTATTTATTTATTTATTTTAAATAGCAAGGATTTATTACATGATCATTTATTTAATTAAAGATCTTCGAAGCTCTTTTGAATGTGACGTAGTTGAATGGAGCGTGGTTGACTAGCGACAACGAAGAGCTTACGCACTTTACTGTACGGACGTGCACAGTGTGAAAGACTGACATCATGTAAACGTCGGGGTTGCGCATGTAACCCTGTTCCCTGAGAAGGGAACGAGAGCATAACAGTATGGGAAGCGCGCTAAATGCAGCGTCGAACAACTTCGATACCGCTTTGCAAAAATACACAGAATTCTTTATAGCTGGTCTGAAGTTTGCAGTAGTACAGTAAATCAGATTCAGCATGCATTGTCATGTTGTTCTAAAGGCGGACTAGGATATAACAAACACAGGTTATAATATGATTAAACGCACAGTCGTACACAGTGAGTGTATAGGAGATTCGGTTTAATCGCAACGTATGAAATGCCGGCCGAGACGTCCTCTTTCACGCTTACACATCTTACACGCTCGAGCAGCAGAGCTAGTTTAGGGACGTTTTACACACTCATGCTTATTAGCTTCCCTCTAACAGGAAAATGGACACTTTAATAGCTCGGGTCATCTACCACGCATATCATCAAACCCAGATCATGCCTCAGCCTCAACACCAGCTAACAGCCGTGGTTTAATTAGCCTCGTCCTCCGAACACGGATCCAACCGGCCCTCGTTTAGCGTCTTGCTTTTCTTTTTTTACCCGAACGTGTGTGAGAACTGCTTCCGTGTTTCAGCACAAAACCCTGATGAGGTGACGCACGTAATCTGTATTAATATCAGCAGAAAAGTCGAAAAAATGTAAACAGACCAGAATAAAGCACAGAAGCACCTGCACTTACACGCTACAGGAACTCAGTGTTCCTCTAACTACTGCGGAGAAGGAGATATAATCCCTGTGGTCTCTACACGCAGATCAGTCCGTCCTGACACTCTTCCCGCGCTCACTCGCTTTATTGTGTAATGTACAAGGTGAACAGAATTCCCAGAGCAATAACACAATGAACTGGTGTCTGTACAGAGTCAGTACGTACTGCGTGTGTACGATTTACTGTGTGTATGTGTTCAGCGTGTACATTACACAACAACCTGCGTATAAGCTCTAAACTTCCGTCACACATTCGGATGTTCTTTTCTATCACCGTGTATATTTCATTCTGCAGATTTGTATTTATATATATATATATTTATTTATTTCTACCTCACTTCTTTTTACTCTTAATCATATGCCGCTGTGGCGCTTCCACATGACGCGGTAATAAAAGTTTTCCTTATCTTATCTTCGCTTAGATATTTAATCCTGTCATATAACACTTAGATATTGAACCCAGGCTTGTTTTGATCAGACTTTTCCAACCTCCATAAACCTCCATAAACATAAAGAGTTCGATCTGATCGTCAGCGTGTGTACAAAAAGCAACGGCTCGGCGAATAAAGTGGTGCACAGTGGAAAAAACCTCAAGGACGTGTCACAAAAAGATGAATGTGCACTTGTTTTATCTACACATCTGCCACATCTGTGACGTTGAACAGCTTAATAGGGTTTAGTAGGGAATTTTTCTGCTCTTTAACAAAAATTCATACCGTGGGGTTTTTTTTCCCCGAGAAGAAGGAAGGAATTAAAAAATAAATAATATATAGATGGAAATCATGAACGCTTTTACAGGTCTGAGACGCAGGACTGGCGGTAATGTGAGGTTGTATCACATATTCCGCCTGCGCTCTGAATTCATATTCCAGAAACATGAGATAATGTTGTAATTATACGTTCCGGAATCGTTTAATATCCAAACACATCACATTCGAGCTGTTTTTCTTCCTTTTTAAAAGAAAGCGACCATCCGGAGACGCTGCTACGGCTGCAGGACGCGTTTCCTCTCGCCACCATCCCTGCGTCCTTCGGTCCCTCCATCATTTCATTAGAGGAGTGTTATTAAAATCCACTTAACGGCACTCGCAGCACTGCACCATGGAAAATATGCAGCGGCCCAACAGGCCCCGGAAAGTCTGACCCTCAACATCTGCTTCGAATCTGCCTTAAAACACACGGCTCACGTTCGCTCCGTCGCTACACTTGTCTTACACACGTCCCAGAAATCAGGACAAGAGACGACTAGACGGAGTTTAGAACGTGGATGAAGTCGTCGTTTAAATAATCGCAGCACTCTGGTGCAGACGTCATCAACGATGCGGATTACAGTCAGGTATTTCATTACATAAATAATCAATAAAACCCTCAGCCACGCTGGTTTTCTAAACATGAACCGGTTCAGCTTCTGTAGCAGATCGTCTGTTCCGGTTCACCCCTTTACACACGATTACGTCAGCGAGTTAGCTAAAGATGACTCATCAAAGTAAATACAGGGGGTCGTCACAAAGGGAAGTTAAAAAATATATATATTGTGAAGTGATGATATATATCTAAAAAAAAAAATTCATCCTTTCATGTGTAAATTATTTAAAATAATGTTCTTTAAACATTACTATTACTTAAAATTGAATTTCATATGAATTTTCACTTTGTGGAAATATCACTTGTTTAAAAAAAATTGTGTAGGAACACAAAAAAACCTGATAAAAAAATCTTTCACCGTGTCTGTAAACAAAGACGTTAATCTGGAAAAAAAAATCTGAAAACTGTATTTAGTTTTTTTAAAACGCTCGTGTCTACACTGGCGTTTTCCAAAAATCGCTCGTCCACACTGAAACGCACACTTCCTCGTACCGCACGCGCGGAAAAACCCGACCCCGGTTCCGTCCGCGTTTACGTAAACATGAAATCTGAAGGTTGTAGAAAGCGACGTGAATCTTCAACAACGCTATC
This sequence comes from Ictalurus punctatus, assembly GCF_001660625.3. NCBI lineage: Eukaryota > Metazoa > Chordata > Actinopteri > Siluriformes > Ictaluridae > Ictalurus > Ictalurus punctatus. Next base: position 31,900,422 of record NC_030424.2, read on the forward strand.
AAACTGGATATCGGGCGCAACAACCGCAGCACAACATCGTCCACCGTCTTGTTTGATTCCAACCGAATGGGTCACATGACTAAAAATACCTCATCGTTTTCAGATATCTCCGTTTTCTCAGTGCGCACTACAAGGCGTGTTTAAGGTCATGCACTTGGGTGAGTGTTTTCAAAGAAGTTTCGTTTTTGATGGAAAAAATGGCGTCTGGGTGTGGAGAGGCGGCCAGATGCGTTTTCAAATATATATCCGGATTAATGCGGACGCAGCCAAACGTTCAGATCTAAATATTTAATGTTCGTAACCAAAATGATAGATTATTTTTTCTTTATTTCTGAACAAAACACAGCAATATTACGGACATGTACAGTTAGGACTGCGCAATGCAAGGAGGAGAAAAAAATTCTTAAAACTCATTGGCTGACGTTTTGTGCAGAAAGCAACAGAAATCAGTTGATAGATTTATGTTCAATTACAGTAAAGATCTGATATTTTCCTAAAAACAGCCTTACAGTGAGGACACCGCGTGCGAAAGGCTGTAAGATGAATGGACAGAGACGTGAGAATTTATTCTCCAAGTGCAAAACAAGAGTTTTTACTTCAACACAGCGGTCAGAAGCTCGCAGGACAACAGCGTTCATTAAAATAGCAGACACACCGACAATTAAAGCATTCACTCACTCACTCATTCACTCACTCTCTCATTCACTCACTCTCTCACTCTCTCACTCACTCACTCATTCACTCACTCATTCACTCACTCACTCTCTCACTCATTCACTCACTCATTCACTCACTCTCTCATTCACTCAATCACTCACTCTCTCACTCACTCATTCACTCATTCACTCACTCATTCACTCACTCACTCTCTCACTCATTCACTCACTCATTCACTCACTCTCTCATTCACTCAATCACTCACTCTCTCACTCACTCATTCACTCACTCTCACTCACTCTCTCATTCACTCACTCATTCACTCATTCACTCACTCACTCACCCACTCTCTCATTCACTCACTCTCTCACTCTCTCACTCACTCATTCACTCACTCTCACTCACTCTCTCATTCACTCACTCATTCACTCACTCTCTCATTCACTCACTCACTCACTCATTCACTCACTCATTCACTCACTCACTCATTCACTCACTCATTCACTCACTCTCTCATTCACTCACTCTCTCACTCACTCACTCTCTCACTCATTCACTCACTCATTCACTCACTCTCTCACTCACTCAATCACTCACTCTCTCACTCACTCATTCACTCACTCTCACTCACTCTCTCATTCACTCACTCATTCACTCATTCACTCACTCACTCACCCACTCTCTCATTCACTCACTCTCTCACTCTCTCACTCACTCATTCACTCACTCTCACTCACTCTCTCATTCACTCACTCATTCACTCACTCTCTCATTCACTCACTCACTCACTCATTCACTCACTCATTCACTCACTCACTCATTCACTCACTCATTCACTCATTCACTCACTCACTCACCCACTCTCTCATTCACTCACTCTCTCACTCTCACTCACTCTCTCATTCACTCACTCATTCACTCATTCACTCACTCACTCACCCACTCTCTCATTCACTCACTCTCTCACTCTCTCACTCACTCATTCACTCACTCTCACTCACTCTCTCATTCACTCACTCATTCACTCACTCTCTCATTCACTCACTCTCTCACTCACTCATTCACTCACTCATTCACTCACTCACTCATTCACTCACTCATTCACTCATTCACTCACTCACTCACCCACTCTCTCATTCACTCACTCTCTCACTCTCTCACTCACTCATTCACTCACTCTCACTCACTCTCTCATTCACTCACTCATTCACTCACTCACTCACTCATTCACTCACTCATTCACTCATTCACTCACTCACTCACCCACTCTCTCATTCACTCACTCTCTCACTCTCTCACTCACTCATTCACTCACTCTCACTCACTCTCTCATTCACTCACTCATTCACTCACTCATTCACTCACTCTCTCACTCATTCACTCATTCACTCACTCACTCATTCACTCACTCTCTCACTCATTCACTCATTCACTCACTCACTCACTCTCACTCACTCATTCACTCACTCATTCACTCACTCTCTCACTCATTCACTCACTCTCTCACTCACTCATTCACTCACTCATTCACTCACTCTCATTCACTCATTCACTCACTCATTCACTCACTCTCTCACTCATTCACTCACTCTCTCACTCACTCATTCACTCACTCATTCACTCACTCTCTCACTCATTCACTCACTCATTCACTCACTCTCTCACTCATTCACTCACTCATTCACTCACTCTCTCACTCATTCACGCACTCATTCACTCACTCTCTCACTCATTCACTCACTCTCTCACTCACTCATTCACTCACTCATTCACTCACTCTCTCACTCATTCACTCACTCATTCACTCTCTCACTCATTCATCCACTCATTCATTCATTCACTCACTCATTCACTCATTCATTCATTCATTCACTCACTCATTCACTCACTCATTCACTCACTCATTCACTCATTCACTCACTCATTCACTCACTCACTCATTCACTCACACTCACTCACTCATTCATCCACTCATTCATTCATTCATTCACTCACTCATTCACTCACTCACTCATTCACTCACTCATTCACTCACTCATTCATCCACTCATTCATTCATTCATTCACTCACTCACTCTCTCACTCACTCACTCATTCACTCACTCACTCATTCACTCACTCTCTCACTCATTCACTCACTCTCACTCGTTCACTCATTCACTCACTCATTCACTCACTCTCACTCATTCACTCACTCATTCACTCACTCACTCACTCATTCATTCACTCACTCATTGACTCACTCACTCACTCATTCACTCACTCACTCATCCACTCACTCATTCACTCATTCATTCATTCACTCACTCACTCATTCACTCACTCATTCACTCACTCACTCACTCACTCACTCATCCACTCACTCATTCACTCACTCATTCACTCACTCATTCACTCACTCACTCATCCACTCACTCATTCACTCATCCATTCATTCACTCACTCATTCATTCACTCATTCACCCACTCACTATTTCACTCACTCATTCATTCATTCACTCACTCATTCACTCACTCATTCACTCACTCATTCATTCACTCACTCATTCACTCACTAATTCACTCACTCATTCATTCACTCACTCATTCACTCACTCACTCACTCTCTCACTCACTCATTCACTCACTCATTCACTCACTCACTCATTCATTCACTCATTCGTTCACTCATTCATTCACTCACTCATTCACTCACTCATTCACTCACTCTCTCACTCATTCACTCACTCTCATTCATTCACTCTCTCACTCATTCACTCACTCATTCACTCATTCAACCACTCACTCATTCACTCACTCACTCATTCACTCATTCATCCACTCACTCTCATTCACTCACTCACTCATTCACTCACTCGTTCACTCACTCACTCATTCAGTCATTCAACCACTCACTCATTCACTCACTCATTCAGTCATTAAACCACTCACTCATTCACTCACTCATTCACACTCGTTCACTCACTCACTCATTCATCCACTCACTCACTCATTCACTCACTCATTCATCCACTCACTCTCATTCACTCACTCACTCATTCACTCACTCATTCATTCATTCATCCACTCACTCACTCACTCATTCACTCACTCATTCATTCATTCATTCATTCACTCACTCACTCATTCACTCTCTCATTCATTACTCATTCACTCACTCATTCACTCACTCATTCACTCACTCATTCATTCACTCACTCATTCACTCAATCACTCACTCATTCACTCACTCATTCACTCATTCCCTCACTCACTCACTCATACATTCACTCACTCATTCACTCAATCACTCACTCATTCACTCACTCATTCACTCATTCCCTCACTCACTCACTCATACATTCACTCATTCATTCATCCACTCACTCATTCACTCACTCACTCACTCTTTCATCCACTCACTCATTCACTCACTCACTCTTTCATCCACTCACTCATTCATTCTCCCACTCACTCATTCACTCACTCACTCATTCACTCACTCATTCATTCATCCACTCACCCACTGATTCATTCACTCACTCATTCACTCACTCATTCATCCACTCACTCACTCATTCACTCACTCACTCATTCATCCACTCACTCATTCACTCACCCACTCACTGATCTTCATAACTGCTTTAACGGTTTTAATAGTTTAGGGAGTTTCTCAGACAGGTTCAATAACTGGAACTAAATCAGTGTTTATTTTATTTAGAAAGGAGAAAGAGGGTCTTTATAAAAGATCAGAACTGCGTTATAATATCAGAGCCGACTTCCTGCGATGGTTTTGTGTCTGTGGTGTCGTTACGAGTCTGCCGTCTCCTCAGAAAAACGTTATTAAATTATTAGTGTCTTTTATTTCTGGAGCTTGGAAGCTTTTACTGCGGTGTCTTTCAAAATGTACATTTCTGCCAATGTTTTTATTATTATTATTATTATTATTATTATTATTATTATTATTATTATTTATTTTAAACATACTAGGTGTTAGATTTACCTTTAAATCCATATTATTCAGAATAACATTATGGTTTTTAGATTTTTTAAAAATCAGAACAATAAATACAAATCTCAAAACTACAGATTTTATGGTCAAAAGTGAAGCGTCGAAGATTCCCAGGAAAAGCAGACATTACAGAAAATGTTTATTTAAATACTCCAAATCATTTTATTTCATTTTGTGAATATTACCTGAATATCTGAAATTAATATTTTTTCAATTTTTCAATACTTTTGTCCGCTCCAAAGCTCTCACTTTGACTAAACTGCTCTGAATTCACTGAAGGAACAGTTCCATTAGTTAATATAAATATAATCCTAATTCAACACACATTCATAACCTGAAACCAACTGGTTTATAAACCGCACTGATTTAACGGAGCACGGCGCAGCGAGTCAAATTCGCACATGTGCAGTACAGCTCCGTTTCTGCAACTGCGTAGCTGCAGGAGTGGGCGGGGCTTTATCGTGCCGTCAAAAGTGGTAAACAAACAAAACATAACCACTTCAAACTGTCTTAATTATAACCATGACTCATAATCAGGCTAATATCTTACCTGGACCTTTATGTAACTGGATCTTTATCATTTTATTCATGAATGTGAATAGTCGTGCTCAGGTGTGATGGGAACGTGTGAGAAAGCGTCGAGGTGCACGCTAAATCTGGAAACACAAAGACGGAAAACAACACAACCCGCACAGCCTAGGACGTGAAACTAGCGAAAAGCTCATGTCGTGGTTAGCATCGTGTCGAATCCTACATGAGAATAAATACACACCTCCGTTTTATCCCTCCATCAACCTCGTTCGTTCTCAGAGTTACCAAAACCACCAGATCTCTGGTCCCCTCAGCCAGTGGCCAGACTGATACGCAAAACAGATGGAAGCGTTAGATTCTGCAACGATACTTTCGACATTCTTCAGCATTCGACACGTGTTTAAACCAGACTCCGAGCCTCAGCAGCAGAGAGCATACTCGGTAAACAGCCAGAAGATGGACAGATACATGAGAGAAGAAACGTTAGAAAGAGGTACAGGACGACGTCTTCCTCGTGTTCCGTGACAAATCTTTCAGCTACACCCTGATGTTACGAGAACAGACATTCAACATCCAACATGCAGACATTCGTCCAAAACTCATCCGTGCATGGTTCCTGAAATGACAGAGCACCAGTGAAGGCTCCGCTGTTGGAATGATATTAGCAGAAGCCAATTTTAACCCTCATGTTGTGTTTGGAACTTGAGGGGATGTCTGGTTAAGCCGAGTCTTCGTCATCCTAACTGTACTCAATAAGCTTTTCATATGATATTAGATCCTGTAAAAATGAGATGGAGGAAGTGGGAGTGAGAACATCACCCTGATTTTTAAGCCTATTTCGAACACTTTTTAGGCTCTGAGGTCATTTTCACCCAAACAGAACCCAAGAACTTCACAGGTCCTCTGTCACACATAACATTTCAGAAATTCGACGAGAGATTAAAAGTGACTTACAAGATTTCATCGTTTTGGAACTCCAGTACGCCGTGGCTGTCGTCGAAATCCTCGCCTCCTCCTTTCGCCGTGCCCTCCATGGTCTTGTAGGGAACCATAACCACACCTCGAGCTCCTGACGTTCGGAGAACCTTCACCTCCATCACACCGACACTTTCGCTCACGTGTGTCACAGGCTCTTCGAAGGTGAAGATTCCGGCGTGGTCGTCGTCGAATATAGTGACCATGGCGGTCGAAGGCAGGCCGAGGGTCGCAATCGTGTCCACATGATTGGCTTCGGCGTTATCTGCCTCGTCGCTTTCGCGAACGATGCGCACGTTGCTGAGGTGGATGTGGAAGTTCTCGTCCTCCTCAAAGATGTCGTCGTCGATGATGCCGACACGGATCTCCTTTTGAGTCTCGCCCGGCTTGAACACCACCGTGCCTTCAGTGAATTCGTAGTCCGAGCCTGCGTTGGCCGTCCCGTCTTCCGTGCGAAATTCGACCGAAACCGTTTGGTTGAGGTCTCCACCGCGGCGTACCACATTGACCGCCACGGTTCCACAATTTTCCAGGCATTGATAAGATCCGGGATCAAAATAGATCTTGGAAATGGGATCGTTTTCACCGATGTCACTGCGCACCTCATGCATGCTAACTGCTTTTCGCGCTTGATCTGCTGCGTGTTTCTTTAAAATATTCCCAGCACCGGTCATCAGCCGCGTCGCCTGGCATCGATAGAACGCACGACTTTTCTGCTGTTGGCTGAGAACTTGGTAATTAGCCAGCTCAATCAGTTGTTCCACCTCTTTATCCGGATGCTTCTGCTTCAGCTCCTTCAAGATCTTCGCCATGTCACGTCTGGCCTCCTCTTCGTCAAGATCTTTGTCGTCCAGGTCCAGAGTCAAAGTCCCATCCAGAAAATCCACCGCATGGGAGTTGAGCATCTTCCCGTCCATTTCAATGTCCACTTTGGATGGAAGAGGACGATCTCCTTCGGTCTCGATGATCATCCCGCGATGCTTGCCGGTTCTGTAGCGTTTGTAGACGTATTTGTAGAAGAGGAGACGACGATCGGCGATCCAGGCAAAGACGACGCAGATGGGGAAGAAGAAAAGCGTGAGGAGGCTTTCCCAAACTTGTACAACGCCTGGAGAGATAACTGCTAGGATCAAATAGAGCCACAGATAAGCGAATATGCTCCAGGCAGCAGTGACAAAGAAGACACGAAGGTGCTTGACCTTGCGATGTTCCCCATCTGGAACCACGTAGACGCAGATTCCGATAATCACGAACATGTTAAAAGCGGCACTTCCAACAATGGTGGAAGGTCCAAGGTCACCGGCTTCAAAGTTATGACCGCAAACCTCAATGACAGAAAGCAAAATCTCTGGAGCAGAGGAACCCAAGGCCATGAGAGTAAGATTGGACACCGTTTCGTTCCAGATGCGTACAGTGGTAGTGGTCGTTTCTCCGTTGGGTTTCTTAATGGTGATCTCTTTCTCCTGGGAGGTGATCACCTCAATGGACGCCATGAAACGATCAGCGATGATGGAAACTCCGAGGAACATGTAAACCAAAGCCACAAAGTACACCGTGGCCCGTGCCACCTTGTCCCCAAAAGAGGGGTTTTGGGGCTCCCACACCGGGAGGATCACTCCAGGGGCGCACACGACTAAATCCCCGCAGGTCCCTGATTTGTTGGAATGGTCTGAGCTGTGGTCTTGAACCTTTCCCGCTGTCACGTGATGGATGTTGCAGAGCAAAGCTGCCACTACCGCAAGACACTGGAGCCCCGTGGAGAGGAACGAGGAAACCTCTGAACGCCTCATCGTTCTGCTACAGGTGAAAAATGAACCGTCTGCTGCTTGGGAAACCTGCAGAATGGTGAGAACAAGGGAGGGAAATGAACGAGTGCAGGGAAGGGTTCAACGGAATGTGGTGTAAAGAGATGCGTTGATGTGAAGCAGTGCTGCAATGGTGGAGAGAGCAGAGCTCAATGAGGACTCATGTACGCCGTTAATGCAGCATGTCTGGAGACTCGCCTAACCTCAATAACGAACAAAGACTTGTGCGATTAATTGTTTTTAACACGTTTATGATCAAACGAATACGCCGTGTTACGTTCAGTAGTGCATGCGGAGTTTGTCCTGGGACGGCGGTGTGCTATCGTATGCATGAGGATAGATGGACAGGCAACTGGGAAATGCCTCTGATATACGCCTGCAGGCAAAAGATACCCCCCAACACACACACACACACACACACACACACACACACACACACACACACCCTTGTCTCAAAATCCCATTGTTGGTATTGTTTTACTTAGAAATGACAGTGAAAATAAAATAAAAAAATTAACCTTCTAAACACTTTCATTGTTAGTGGATAAGATTACAGGGTGTAAATAGCAAGAATAAATAAATAATGAAAGTATATAAAAGGTTTTAATCCCACATGCATTTGGTGATACAGAAAAGAATAAATCTACATGATCCTCGTGTGAGATAAACCTGTCCCATCACCATTTTATTTATTTGTTTGTTTATTTATTTTCACAGCAACATTTACATTCCACAAATCTACTCTAGTAGAAGTTATATTTCGTATTTCGGCATGTAATTGTAAATATATAAATATAATTCAATTCATCTTTCACACATTGAGAGCTTTTGTGCACGATGATCTCCAGACTGTAACACACACTTACACACCGATACAAAGCGCGTGCACTGATGCACAAATAAACACATTTAAATATAAATATAAATATAAATAAAATCACCAAATCATGAATGGGTTTGTAAAAAGCGGCTGGCTGTGATCTCGGTGCTGCTGTGCACGCGCTACCGGGGCTGCATCTGCATAGTACAGCGCACGCGGTCTCGCGCTCCGTAACTGACATTCTTCACCTAAATAAATAATAATACAATCCGTAGTGAATTCAGACACGCGCTACAGATTAGCCACAAATAAAAGTGCGCGCGCGAAATGTCCCCCCGTTAAAATACACCCATTAACGTGCAGCGTTTCGGTCCGATCGATTCGAAAGGAATTGAAAGCTCGCGCTTTCAGGGTTTTTTTGTCTTGCACCGGCACTTCAAACAAAACAAAAAATGAACGAATGATTCGGATGGAAATATGGTCGGGTCTCGGTTGAAGTGGACGGATGAAGAGGTGCTGGTCGGTTGAGGTCTTACCTTCGGACACGGAGGGAGACGCAGGGAGACGGAGCGCGCGTGGTCGGTGCCGCACTGCTCGAGCTCGCATTCGGTTTGCGGCTTTTATACGGCGGGTGGAGGAGCGATAAGAAACCCGCAGCACAGCTCAGGCTCAGAGTCGCTCCCGTTTTCCCATTAACACAGCCGCTCAGATCAGATCATATCAGATTAGATCAGATCACGTGTGAGATCAGACCCGAGAATGACAGAAATGTGCCGGAGTGGAAGAGCAGCTCTTCCTCATTCTTTTCCTCTGTGTGAGTGAGAGACTCAGTGAGTGAGTGAGTCAATCTCTCTCTCTCTCTCTCTCTCTCTCTCTCTCTCTCTCTCACACACACACACACACACACACACTTTCTCCTCCTCCTTTCTCTTCCTTTCTCTGTGACATGATGCACTGGGGATCAGTGCCAAACTCAACTCACCCCTCTTTCCAATAAATATGTCCAAAGAAGGAAAAAAAAGAAGGATAAGGACTCGGACTCAGTCACCACGGAGACAGTCTTCAAGAACCTCGGATAATTCTGTAAATGCGTGATATCCTGATTTCAAACAGAAACAAACATATAGCCTTTACAGTGTTAGAAAAAAGCTTCTTTTAAAAACACTCTGATGTAAGACAGCATAGAGGACCTTTAAGGGTTCCCCCAGAGGGACAAATAAGAACAGGTCCGTGTAGAGTACAGACGAGTCCTTGTAATGCCCACTTGAGTCAGTGTAAAGCCCACATGAGTCCATGTAAAGCCCACATGAGTCCATGTAAAGACCACATGAGTCAGTTTAAAGCCCACATGAGTCCATGTAAAGACCACATGAGTCAGTTTAAAGCCCACATGAGTCCATGTAAAGCCCACGAGACCATGTAAAGCCCACATGAGTCAATGTAAAGCCCACATGAGTCAGTGTAAAGCCCACATGAGTCAGTGTAAAGCCCACATGAGTCCATGTAAAGCCCACATGAGTCCATGTAAAGACCACATGAGTCCGTTTAAAGCCCACATGAGTCCATGTAAAGCCCACGAGACCATGTAAAGCCCACATGACTCAATGTAAAGCCCACATGAGTCAGTGTAAAGCCCGCATGAGTCCATGTAAAGCCCGCATGAGTCAGTGTAAAACCCACGAGTCAGTTTAAAGCCCACATGAGTCCATGTAAAGCCCACATGAGTCCATGTAAAGACCACATGAGTCAGTTTAAAGCCCACATGAGTCCATGTAAAGCCCACGAGACCATGTAAAGCCCACATGAGTCCATGTAAAGCCCACGAGTCCGTGTAAAGCCCGCATGAGTCAGTGTAAAACCCACATGAGTCAGTGTAAAGCCCACATGAGTCCATGTAAAGCCCACGAGTCCGTGTAAAGCCCGAATGAGTCCATGTAAAGCCTGCACGAGTCAGTGTAAAGCCCATGAGTCCGTGTAAAGCCCGCATGAGTCCGTGTAAAGCCCACATGAGTCAGTTTAAAGCCCACATGAGTCAGTGTAAAGCCCGCACGAGTCAGTGTAAAGCCCGCATGAGTCCGTGTAAAGCCCGCACGAGTCCGTGTAAAGCCCGCACGAGTCCGTGTAAAGCCCGCACGAGTCAGTGTAAAGCCCACGAGTCCGTGTAAAGCCCGCATGAGTCCATGTAAAGCCCACATGAGTCAGTGTAAAGCCCACATGAGTCAGTGTAAAGCCCACATGAGTCCATGTAAAGCCCACATGAGTCCGTGTAAAGCCCGCATGAGTCCGTGTAAAGCCCACACAAGTCCGTGTAAAGCTCACGAGCCCATGAAAAAGCCCACATGAGTCAGTTTAAAGCCCACATGAGTCCATCTAAAGCCCACATGAGTCAGTGTAAAGCACACACGAGTCCATCTAAAGCCCACATGAGTCAGTTTAAAGCCCACATGAGTCAGTGTAAAGCCCACATGATTCAGTGTAAAGCCCGCATGATTCAGTGTAAAGCCCACATGATTCAGTGTAAAGCACACACGAGTCCATCTAAAGCCCACATGAGTCAGTTTAAAGCCCACATGAGTCAGTGTAAAGTCCACATGATTCAGTGTAAAGCCCACATGATTCAGTGTAAAGCCCACATGAGTCAGTGTAAAGCCCACATGATTCCATGTAAAGACCACATGAGTCAGTTTAAAGCCCACATGAGTCCATGTAAAGCCCACGAGACCATGTAAAGCCCACATGAGTCCATGTAAAGCCCACGAGTCCGTGTAAAGCCCGCATGAGTCAGTGTAAAACCCACATGAGTCAGTGTAAAGCCCACATGAGTCCATGTAAAGCCCACGAGTCCGTGTAAAGCCCGAATGAGTCCATGTAAAGCCTGCACGAGTCAGTGTAAAGCCCATGAGTCCGTGTAAAGCCCGCATGAGTCCGTGTAAAGCCCACATGAGTCAGTTTAAAGCCCACATGAGTCAGTGTAAAGCCCGCACGAGTCAGTGTAAAGCCCGCATGAGTCCGTGTAAAGCCCGCACGAGTCCGTGTAAAGCCCGCACGAGTCCGTGTAAAGCCCGCACGAGTCAGTGTAAAGCCCACGAGTCCGTGTAAAGCCCGCATGAGTCCATGTAAAGCCCACATGAGTCAGTGTAAAGCCCACATGAGTCAGTGTAAAGCCCACATGAGTCCATGTAAAGCCCACATGAGTCCGTGTAAAGCCCGCATGAGTCCGTGTAAAGCCCACACAAGTCCGTGTAAAGCTCACGAGCCCATGAAAAAGCCCACATGAGTCAGTTTAAAGCCCACATGAGTCCATCTAAAGCCCACATGAGTCAGTGTAAAGCACACACGAGTCCATCTAAAGCCCACATGAGTCAGTTTAAAGCCCACATGAGTCAGTGTAAAGCCCACATGATTCAGTGTAAAGCCCGCATGATTCAGTGTAAAGCCCACATGATTCAGTGTAAAGCACACACGAGTCCATCTAAAGCCCACATGAGTCAGTTTAAAGCCCACATGAGTCAGTGTAAAGTCCACATGATTCAGTGTAAAGCCCACATGATTCAGTGTAAAGCCCACATGAGTCAGTGTAAAGCCCACATGATTCAGTGTAAAGCCCACATGATTCAGTGTAAAGCCCACATGAGTCAGTGTAAAGCCTGCACGAGTCCATGTAAAGCCCACTTGAGTCCAGGTAAAGTACACATTAGTCCGTGTAAAGTCCACATGAGTCCCAAATGGATGTGACACTGGGGTCGATGTGGGCAGCACAGCTGGACATCATCAACTTTTGTTAAATATCCACATGATGGTGCCCAGGCAGGGCATGTGTTGGGCCTTCGTATACAAACAGGGGCCACCTTTAACTATGTACTTTTAACTACCTGCTTGTTCCTAGTTGCTTATAATTAGCAGCTTCTCATCCATTTTATTTGTAGCTAATGCCAAGAATTCTCTGAAATTGTTGTAAAAATGTAACAAATTGTAAAATATTAAACTTGAGTTTGATGTTTGCTGCGATAAATTCGCACAAGTCAAAGTTCATGTATTGAAATTTAGCGTTTTGTTTAACCTGTCTTAAGTGCGATTTGAATTGAGCATGTTGGTTCACTTGACCTTGTGTATATTTTTAGCGTGTCATGGTGTATTCAAAAGAAAACAGAACAGCTGGACACACACATTCTAAACATGTTATACAAAATAAAAAAGATTGCGTGATCAGCCATTTTTTCTTTGTGCACATCATTCTGTAGCTTCTAAACTGTTCCACATCAGCTACAGAGAAAATCTCAATTAAATCCCAAAGTAAACACAAACACTCATCACTTAGCACTTAAATGTTTCATAGTCATGAGAGACGCTGCGATATTAACAACAATACATTTCACCCTGAATTTCCATTTACTGAAGATTAGAATGGCGCTAATATCCGATCGGTTCTTATTGAATTCCCGTCTGCTCCGATCTCGTTCGGAAGAGAGCGTGACGATGAACTCTGCTGTCCGTTCACCCTCGGGACACGGCGAGTGGATCACACACACTTTCAACAAAATACAGTTACACTGATATCTAACACACACACACACACACACACACACACACACACACACACACACACACACACACACACACACACACCGATACACTGGTAGAGTGAATGCATGGACTTGGCAATGTAATTTAGGAATGAGCTAGCATGCTCGTTAGCATTTTTTTGCAAAATATTTTTCATGAGACTTGAATGAGATCTCATCGTAATTGCTCATCTTATGGCGTGTAGTAGCTTTTCAAATTAAAAAAATTAGATCAGTTCTTTAAATGCCTGTGTTAGTTTTTGGAATAATAATTAAAATGACATGCTTCTTCAGAAAAATAAAATCCAATAAAGTTGTTGAAATCTCATTTAGGATTATTCGTAATTGCTATCCTGTAAATGATAAACTAGCAAAGTTTAATAGCCTGTTTTGGAATTGTGTTTATTGCAAAGTGTTCTGGATTGACTTTTCAAATTTCACTTGATCATTTTATTACTACTGGGAAAATCTTTTTGTAAATTTTCAAAGAAAACACCTTCATTTCACATTTTCAAGAAAGCTGTAGATCTGAATTGCTCATGGTGTACCACTTACAAGCTAATATAATATGCTTTAGTTCATTTGAGAATTTCATTGACTGTAACCCTCTTGATTCCCTTTGTTTATTATATTTACCCTTGTAAATGTTTAATGTTTTGTTATATCTTGCAAAAAAGAAAGAAAGAAATAACAATTGAACAAATCTCAGAAAGATGTTGTTGTTATGATTATCGCCATCTACTGTGCTGGAGTGGAACTGCATGTAGGACTAGACAATTAGGCGTCATTTGTGCAGGAAGGTCGTAATACAGTATTATTGTTCTTGTCTGTTATATATTTAGCAGTATGTAATATCATGTTCATGTTTTTCTTGTTAAATAAATGTATGGTCTTCTCGTTAGCATTTGAAAGCTAAACTATTACACATATTTTCAAAAACATTGAATGCAATTTGTTTAAATATGAACAGTAGGCCTCTTTATAGAAAATATATCAATATTCATTTATTTATAGGGGACAGGGCCGGACTAGGACATCATTTCAGGCCAGGAGTCTCACACTCATCCAGGACACCTCGTACACCCAGAACAAATTCTGAAGCCACTGACAACCCCATTTTTTATTTCCTAAATTCAATATATTACACACAGTATGGCCATCGCATAAAAACATAAACAAGAACCCTAGAGATAGTGAAGCAGTCCTGATTTATATCAGCGTACACCAGAAGTGCAAAGCTGCCAGTAACTCTCTACTTTTCACTCATAAAAGTACATTAATACAGAAGAGAGGTAAACAAAAGACACTTTTTTGCCACTGTTCATGTACACGTGACTTCTTTACTGGGTCTACTGCTGTGAACAGAACCGTCTGCACATTGTTGGAAAATGGAAACTGTTTAACTGCACTGTAAAGTGTGAGCACAGAATCTACATTTCTTTTACTTCAAATTAATGTATCACATTAGGGCAATGGGGTTTTTTAGACTTAAAAATACTGAAAATTCCTGAGATTTATCCATGCTATATTTTACACCAATATATTAAAGCACGTTTAATTTCTCTTATTTGACCCCTACCTGTCCTCTCAGGTGGACCCTGAACATTAGGGAAACACCGAATGTTCGGCAACCAAAATTATAAAAATAAGTGAAAGGGCCGAATAAATCTGACCGAACGATGACGTTTGATGACGCGACCAAATAGCCTAGCGACTGGAGTGAGACGCGCGAATGTCACGACTCGATGAGGGGGCGCGCGCATGCATGAGCTACGTGCTCTTCGGATGTTGACGGAAGTTTACTGTGGACACGTGCGTTTGTTTTGTTTCTGTTCCGGAGTATTCTGTCACGTCGCGAGACGTAAGGGAGTGGAGTACGGAAGCAGGTAAAGACGTATTTATTTAAGGGCAGGCAGAAAAATCCACATCGTAATCCAAAAAACGTAGTCAAGACAGGCAGTGGCTCGGGCGAGCGGCAAACAGGCGTAAACGGGGCGAAGCAGCAATCAGAGTCGCGTCACAGGAAACAGGGTCACAACACAGAACAAGAACCATGAACTAGTACCATGGACTGGGAGCGGAAACACCAGCGGGACTAAATGAACTGATCTATAGTTTAAACTAACTAAATCTATCAAGGAACAGAACATTAACAACATACCAACTTTGCTATATCCACTATAACACTCGGCGAGGTGTACAGGGACGCGAGCGGAACATATCCCCAATATCATCAACCCTATAGAACCCAATAGAACCAGTTCCTGCACTCGTCAATGCACCTTTTAATGCACTTTTTAGTTGTAGTCTACAGAGTGTTCCGTTCTTTCAGCAGTCAGTTACAGGCCGAACATCGGCTATTCAAGGGGCTCAGAGATGACCACAGCAAATGTTCGGTATCCGGCCTTCGGCTTTCGGCCAAGTTTTTCATTATATTCGGTTTCGGCTTCGGCCAAGAATTTTCATTTCGGCGCATCTCTAAGGAACACATCATTTTCTAAACTGCTAAATATCTGTTATTACAATAATAACTACATCAGGACAATAGCTCTTTAGAGAAATCCTAATATTGAACATGATATTACCTTTTATGACGGGGAAAGTGTTTGTTGTTGTTGTTGTTGTTGTTTGCCAACAACAGGGAGTCAGTGATATAAGAAATGTGTGTATTACATTGAGAGAAGTATTACATGGAGCGATTTCTTATAAGAAAGAAGTTCCAGGAACTTCGCCTCTGTGACGGCAGAGATATCGGTGTTTCTTAGATCACAGCTTCAAAACTAAGATATATACCGACGGGTATATATATATATATATATATATATATATATATATATATATATATATATATATATTTATAGAGAGAGAGAGAGAGAGAGAGAGAGAGAGAGAGAGAGACAGAGATCATAACGGTAAAAATAGAGCTAAGTCACTGGTTTCCGATGTTGGAACTGCAAATAAATACTTAAAGGTTTAGTTCTTCTAAATGCACGAGCTAAAGTATGAGCTCTATACATACAGCATACGTATAACTCTTCTACTGCACATGTAGCTCCTCACGATGGCTAGTTGAAGGTTACCACAGTGTACACACTCAGCCATGTTGAAGTTACTCCTGGACGTGGGATGGAGGAAGATCTCACAGGAGAGACGGAAAACGCTGGAATATAAACAGCACTTTTTACTTCTGCAGATTTAATGCTCCAGGTTCAGACCTGGAGTTAATTAGTGTAATTAATCACGCAGATTACTCGTCCAGCGTTCAGTGTGTGAGCTCCCAATCTGGGTTTCTGTGATAAAAACCTGAAAATGATTCCAACACCAAAACTCAAAACCCATTCCACTGATTAAAGTCCAATAAGAGAAACAAAACGCTGAGAAAAGAAAATGAGAAGAACAGAGGAACAGAGGAGCAGAGGAACAGAGGAGCAGAGGAGCAGAGGAGTAGAGGAGCAGAGGAACAGAGGAGTAGAGGAGTAGAGGAACAGAGGAGCAGAGGAGTAGAGGAGTAGAGGAGCAGAGGAGTAGAGGAGCAGAGGAGTAGAGGAGTAGAGGAGTAGAGGAACAGAGGAGTAGAGGAGTAGAGGAGCAGAGGAGCAGAGGAGCAGAGGAACAGAGGAGTAGAGGAGCAGAGGAGCAGAGGAGTAGAGGAGCAGAGGAGTAGAGGAGTAGAGGAGTAGAGGAGCAGAGGAGTAGGGGAACAGAGGAGCAGAGGAGTAGAGGAACAGAGGAGTAGAGGAGCAGAGGAGTAGAGGAGCAGAGGAGCAGAGGAGTAGAGGAACAGAGGAGTAGAGGAGTAGAGGAGCAGAGGAGCAGAGGAGTAGGGGAACAGAGGAGTAGAGGAGTAGAGGAGCAGAGGAGTAGAGGAGTAGAGGAGCAGAGGAGCAGAGGAGTAGAGGAACAGAGGAGTAGAGGAGTAGAGGAGCAGAGGAGTAGAGGAG
>NC_030424.2:31937703-31940203 GCF_001660625.3 Ictalurus punctatus
CACACACACACACACACACTCACAACACACACACACACACACACACATATGCACACACACATACGCACACAAACACACAACACACACACACACACACACATGCACACACACATATACGCACACACACACACACACACACACACACACACACACACACACAACACACACTCACACACTCACACACACACACACATAGGCACACACACACACACACACACACACACATGCACACACACATATACGCACACACAAACACACACACATGCACACACATATATAGGCACACACACACACACACACACACACAACACACACACACACA
The DNA here is from genome assembly GCF_001660625.3 of Ictalurus punctatus. Lineage (NCBI taxonomy): Eukaryota > Metazoa > Chordata > Actinopteri > Siluriformes > Ictaluridae > Ictalurus > Ictalurus punctatus. The sequence goes on from NC_030424.2 coordinate 31,938,026, forward strand.
CACACGCACACACATATACGCACACACACACACATGCACACACACATATACGCACACACACACACACACACACACACACACACACACTCACACACACTACACACACACAACACACACACACACTCATCACACACACACACACACACACACACACAACACACACACACACACACACACACACACAGTTTGTTCAATCAGTGATTATGTTCTGATCCTCTGAAGGTTCCACACTGTGTGATTATACACTGTGTGTTATATAAGTGTGATAACTGCAGAGTTATTCATTCCAGCACACACACACACACACACACACACACACACACACACACACACACTGTGAGAGCTACGGCACTATGGATAAGAGTGGGTAATTACAGCGGTCATTTCTGTCCTGTGGTTGTCAATCAAACTGAGTGAGTGAGGAAGAGAGTTCACGTCCACACCACACTGTCCAGAGACAGAAAGAAAAGAAAGAAAGAAAAGAAAGAAAGAAAGAAAGAAAGTCGTTGCTAGCTGGTAAAATTTCCCAGAGGAAGTTCTTGAACACAGGATAAAGTTACCACAAGGTCATGTTGCCACCACGCTAAATTTACCCCGGGCAGTTATTAGCAGTGAGCTAAAGTTACCACAGGAGCAGGGGTTAATACTCCGTTCTACTTACCCTCGGAACTGGGGAATCGGGAAAAAAAACATGGATGCCTTCCTGAAAGCTCCTTCTGTCCAGGAACTTTTCCCAGGTACTTTATTCATAAATTTTGATAAAGTACTTTAGCCCAGCATCTTTTTCCATGACCTCAGCACAGGAACTCTTTAAAAAAACATTTACATCTGTAATTTACTTTATCCAACAACATTTTCATTTCTGTATCCAAGCCCAGGAACATCATGCAGGAACTCGATTCAGTATCTTTTGCCCAGGAACTTTATCTGGGAATGTTATCCAGCATGAGTTCTCAGAGAAGGTGATCCCATAATTCTGTTCACTGGACACGGGGTCTGAACATTACGGTGGACAGAGTCGCTGCTCAATAACACTGTAACCTGTAATGAAAATAAAATGAAATGACTCACTCTGTTCGCTGTGTTTCTAATTATAAAATATATTCAAACGAAGTATTAAATGTTTGTCAGTTTAATTAGAATAATAAAACCCAGACGTTTTATTTCCTTCCACGCTGTATCCCTGTAAATCATTTCTGTGTGCTAATGGAGCTCCTGAAGCTGAAGGATGTGCAGTGCATGCTGGGACATCGCGCATTGCTGCGCCGCATTACACTTCCATTCTTCACCTTAAATTAAAATGTCACAGGCTGCTGAGGAACAGGGACACGGCGCCGGCGTCTCGCGTGCGTTACTAACGTTATGTTCGTGATTAAAGAGGAACGCAGGACACCTTCACTCCTGATTTACTGCAGTGTCTAATTACTCTAATCTCAGCCGTGAAAAAACAAGGACCTCTTTATATTATTGGCTATAAAACATGAATATAATAAAACTCAATCACAGATGAAGTGTTTCCTGTTCCGGTCAGATCCGATTTCCAACTGGCTGTCAATCAATCCTTTTATTTAAACACAAATTTGTTTTCAGACAGAATTTGTAGTTATACTGAAACGACCAGCGGAGTTCTGCGGCTTTGATGCATTTTCTCTGATGGCGTAACGTAGCTAGAAACAAACAAGTAGGAAATAATAATAAGGAAAGAAAGAAAGAGAAAAGAGAACACAAAAAATAGTAGACTAAAAAGGAAGGAAGGAAGAAAGAAACAAACAAAAACAATAGCAAGCAAGAATGAAAGAAAGAAAACAAGACAAAAAGTGGATTAGAAAAAAAGAAAAAGAAAGAACGAACGAAACAAACAAAACAGAAGAAAGAAATGAAGGAAGAAAAAGAAAGAAAGAAAGTTAGGAAGGAAGGAAGGAAGCCTAGGACCTTTAAAATTTTATCTAGGAACTTTATACTAGGAACCAACGTCTATATGATACAGATTTATTTGATTCACGTTTATATGATTCACGTTTATATGATAGACGTGTATATGATTCATGTGTACATGATTCACATCTATATGATTCACGTATATACAATTCATGTCTATATGATTCCCGTTTATATGATTAACATCTATATGATAGACGTGTATATGATTGACGTGTATATGATAGACGTGTATATGAT
>NC_030424.2:31955203-31967703 GCF_001660625.3 Ictalurus punctatus
GACTCAAGAACAACCGACTCGAGACTTGACTTGGACTCGTGAACTTGAGACTTGACTTGGAGTCGTGAACAACCGACTGGAGACTTGACTTGGACTCGTGAACAACCGACTGGAGACTTGACTTGGACTCGTGAACAACCGACTGGAGACTTGACTTGGAGTCGTGAACAACCGACTGGAGACTTGACTTGGACTCTTGAAGAACTGACTCGAGACTTGACTTGGACTCTTGAACAACCGACTCGAGACTTAGCTTGGACTCTTGAACAACCAATTCGAGACTTGACTTGGACTCTTGAACAACCAACTGGAGACTTGACTTGGACTCGTGAACAACTTCCTCCAGATTTGACTTGGACTCGAGACTTGACTTGGACTCTTGAACAACCGACTCGAGACTTGATTTGGACTCGTGAACAACCGACTCAAGACTTGACTTGGACTCGTGAAGGACCCACTCGAGACTTGACTTGGACTTGTGAACAACCGCCTCGAGACTTTACTTGGACTCGAGACTTGACTTGGACTCGTGAACAACCGACTCAAGACTTGACTTGGACTCGAGAACAACCGACTCGAGACTTGATTTGGACTCGTGAACAACCGACTCAAGACTTGACTTGGACTCAAGAACAACCGACTCGAGACTTGACTTGGACTCGTGAACTTGAGACTTGACTTGGAGTCGTGAACAACCGACTGGAGACTTGACTTGAACTCGTGAACAACCGACTGGAGACTTGACTTGGACTCGTGAACAACCGACTGGAGACTTGACTTGGAGTCGTGAACAACCGACTGGAGACTTGACTTGGACTCGTGAACAACCGACTCAAGACTTGACTTGGACTCAAGAACAACCGACTCGAGACTTGACTTGGACTCGTGAACTTGAGACTTGACTTGGAGTCGTGAACAACCGACTGGAGACTTGACTTGGACTCGTGAACAACCGACTCGAGACTTGACTTGGACTCGTGAACAACTGACTGGAGACTTGACTTGGACTCTTGAACAACCGACTTGAGACTTAGCTTGGACTCTTGAACAACCAACTCGAGACTTGACTTGGACTCCTGAACAACCAACTGGAGACTTGACTTGGACTCGTGAACAACTGACTCGAGACTTGACTTGGACTCTTGAACAACCGACTCGAGACTTGAATGGACTCTTGAACAACCGACTTGAGACTTAGCTTGGACTCTTGAACAACCAACTCGAGACTTGACTTGGACTCATGAACAACTGCCTTGAGACTTGACTTGGACTCGAGACTTGATTTGGACTCATGAACAACCGACTCAAGACTTGACTTGGACTCGTGAAGGACCCACTCGAGACTTGACTTGGACTCGTGAACAACCGACTCAAGACTTGACTTGGACTCGAGAACAACCGACTCGAGACTTGACTTGGACTCATGAACAACCGACTCGAGACTTGACTTGGACTCAAGAACAACAGACTGGAGACTTGACTTGGACTCGTGAACAACCGACTCAAGACTTGGCTTGGACTCTTGAACAACCAACTTGAGACTTGACTTGGAGTCGCTTGGACTCTTGAACAACCAACTCGAGACTTGACTTGGACTCATGAACAACTGCCTCGAGACTTGACTTGGACTTGTGAACCTCTGACTCGAGACTTGACTTGGACTTGAGACTTGACTTGGACTCTTGAACAACCGACTGGAGACTTGACTTGGACTCGAGACTTGACTTGGACTCGTGAACAACCGACTCAAGACTTGACTTGGACTCGAGAACAACCGACTCGAGACTTGACTTGGACTCATGAACAACCGACTCGAGACTTGACTTGGACTCAAGAACAACCGACTCGAGACTTGACTTGGACTCGTGAACAACCGACTCGAGACTTGGCTTGGACTCTTGAACAACCAACTCGAGACTTGACTTGGAGTCGTGAACAACCGACTGGAGACTTGACTTGGACTCTTGAAGAACTGACTCGAGACTTGACTTGGACTCTTGAACAACCGACTCGAGACTTAGCTTGGACTCTTGAACAACCAATTCGAGACTTGACTTGGACTCCTGAACAACCAACTGGAGACTTGACTTGGACTCGTGAACAACTTCCTCCAGATTTGACTTGGACTCGAGACTTGACTTGGACTCTTGAACAACCGACTCGAGACTTGACTTGGACTCGTGAACAACCGCCTCGAGACTTGACTTGGACTCATGAACAACCGACTCGAGACTTGACTTGGACTCGAGACTTGACTTGGACTCCTGAACAACTGCCTTGAGACTTGACTTGGACTCGTGAACAACTGCCTCGAGACTTGACTTGGACTTGAGACTTGACTTGGACTCTTGAACAACCGACTGGAGACTTGACTTGGACTCGAGACTTGACTTGGACTCGTGAACAACCGACTCAAGACTTGACTTGGACTCGAGAACAACCGACTCGAGACTTGACTTGGACTCATGAACAACCGACTCAAGACTTGACTTGGACTCAAGAACAACCGACTCGAGACTTGACTTGGACTCGTGAACAACCGACTCGAGACTTGGCTTGGACTCTTGAACAACCAACTCGAGACTTGACTTGGAGTCGTGAACAACCGACTGGAGACTTGACTTGGACTCTTGAAGAACTGACTCGAGACTTGACTTGGACTCTTGAACAACCGACTCGAGACTTAGCTTGGACTCTTGAACAACCAATTCGAGACTTGACTTGGACTCCTGAACAACCAACTGGAGACTTGACTTGGACTCGTGAACAACTTCCTCCAGATTTGACTTGGACTCGAGACTTGACTTGGACTCTTGAACAACCGACTCGAGACTTGACTTGGACTCGTGAACAACCGCCTCGAGACTTGACTTGGACTCATGAACAACCGACTCGAGACTTGACTTGGACTCGAGACTTGACTTGGACTCCTGAACAACCAACTGGAGACTTGACTTGGACTCGTGAACAACTTCCTCCAGATTTGACTTGGACTCGAGACTTGACTTGGACTCTTGAACAACCGACTCGAGACTTGACTTGGACTCGTGAACAACCGCCTCGAGACTTGACTTGGACTCATGAACAACCGCCTCGAGACTTGACTTGGACTCATGAACAACCGACTCGAGACTTGACTTGGACTCGAGACTTGACTTGGACTCATGAACAACCGACTCGAGACTTGACTTGGACTTGTGAACAACCGCCTCGAGACTTTACTTGGACTTGTGAACAACCGCCTCGAGACTTGGCTTGGACTCTTGAACAACCGACTCGAGACTTGACTTGGACTCGTGAACAACCAATTCGAGACTTGACTTGGACTCCTGAACAACCAACTGGAGACTTGACTTGGACTCGTGAACAACTTCCTCCAGATTTGACTTGGACTCGAGACTTGACTTGGACTCTTGAACAACCGACTCGAGACTTGACTTGGACTCGTGAACAACCGCCTCGAGACTTGACTTGGACTCATGAACAACCGACTCGAGACTTGACTTGGACTCGAGACTTGACTTGGACTCCTGAACAACTGCCTTGAGACTTGACTTGGACTCGTGAACAACTGCCTCGAGACTTGACTTGGACTTGAGACTTGACTTGGACTCTTGAACAACCGACTGGAGACTTGACTTGGACTCGAGACTTGACTTGGACTCGTGAACAACCGACTCAAGACTTGACTTGGACTCGAGAACAACCGACTCGAGACTTGACTTGGACTCATGAACAACCGACTCAAGACTTGACTTGGACTCAAGAACAACCGACTCGAGACTTGACTTGGACTCGTGAACAACCGACTCGAGACTTGGCTTGGACTCTTGAACAACCAACTCGAGACTTGACTTGGAGTCGTGAACAACCGACTGGAGACTTGACTTGGACTCTTGAAGAACTGACTCGAGACTTGACTTGGACTCTTGAACAACCGACTCGAGACTTAGCTTGGACTCTTGAACAACCAATTCGAGACTTGACTTGGACTCCTGAACAACCAACTGGAGACTTGACTTGGACTCGTGAACAACTTCCTCCAGATTTGACTTGGACTCGAGACTTGACTTGGACTCTTGAACAACCGACTCGAGACTTGACTTGGACTCGTGAACAACCGCCTCGAGACTTGACTTGGACTCATGAACAACCGACTCGAGACTTGACTTGGACTCGAGACTTGACTTGGACTCCTGAACAACCAACTGGAGACTTGACTTGGACTCGTGAACAACTTCCTCCAGATTTGACTTGGACTCGAGACTTGACTTGGACTCTTGAACAACCGACTCGAGACTTGACTTGGACTCGTGAACAACCGCCTCGAGACTTGACTTGGACTCATGAACAACCGCCTCGAGACTTGACTTGGACTCATGAACAACCGACTCGAGACTTGACTTGGACTCGAGACTTGACTTGGACTCATGAACAACCGACTCGAGACTTGACTTGGACTTGTGAACAACCGCCTCGAGACTTTACTTGGACTTGTGAACAACCGCCTCGAGACTTGGCTTGGACTCTTGAACAACCGACTCGAGACTTGACTTGGACTCGTGAACAACCGCCTCGAGACTTGAATGGACTCTTGAACAACTGACTTGAGACTTAGCTTGGACTCTTGAACAACCAACTCGAGACTTGACTTGGACTCGTGAACAACTGACTCGAGACTTGACTTGGACTCTTGAACAACCTACTCGAGACTTGAATGGACTCTTGAACAACTGACTTGAGACTTAGCTTGGACTCTTGAACAACCAACTCGAGACTTGACTTGGACTCATGATCAACTGCCTTGAGACTTGACTTGGACTCGTGAACAACTGCCTCCAGACTTGACTTGGACTTGAGACTTGACTTGGACTCTTGAACAACCGACTGGAGATTTGACTTGGACTCGTGAAAAACCGACTGGAGACTTGACTTGGACTCTTGAACAACTGACTGGAGACTTGACTTGGACTCGTTAACAACCGACTCCAGACTTGACTTGGACTCATTAACAACCGACCCCAGACTTGACTTGGACTCTTGAACAACCAACTCGAGACTTGACTTGTACTTGAAGACAGAGACTCATGAAAACTCAAGTCATTTTGGTTTGGCATTCCTGATTGCATTCTCTCTTTACTTCCCCACATGACAGCATCAAACACCACATTTTTCTATTCATTCCTCATTCATTCATTCCCCATCAGTATGTGCAACACCTGCTCCATTGCTTGTTGGAACACCTCTGATGCTGAATTAATTCCAAAAGGCGTGCGTAAGAAATGATATGTGTAAATCCATGGACTCGATGCATAAACGAATCTTGTCTTTCTCTTGTGTAGCTACCATGGAGGACACCCACTCTGTAGACTCTGAGATGGGTGTTTTGACTCTCAGTTCTTTAGTTCTGCCTCTACTTTGTCACACATTGCCACAAACATTCAGACAACCGGAGTCACTTCCGGGGTTACCTTCATTGAGTACGTCACAGGTAAGTTACCCAGCCCCTCATCGAGATGTCAGCATATTCTGTGAATATTTCTTGTGATAAACTCGCATCTTGGTGAAAACTGATTTCATGTACTTCCTCTTTAAGAGATCTAGTTGATTTTCAGATGATCCTGCAGAGTCCCAGCAATGATTTAACATTTTTATCAACCACAGGAAATTCCAACAGATGAGATTTCCTTTTGCTGGTCAGACACCGCGACATCACAGTTCCCTTTGTTCCAATCACAGAGCCTCCATGAGCCAGCAGTGTTGCTTTTCTTCATGTCTCACTGCTTGGTGAGTTTCAGTCGAAATCACATGGCATTTTGCCCGTCTCAGTTCTGAGCTCCAGGGACTTACTGTTAATCTGCAGCGGATTTCTTGCGTGTTATTCGTGCTGCGCTGATCGACTGCATTTATTTCATTAGCAGCTAGACACATCGATATGAGATGATTCCTCACTACTGTCCGTGTTCACGTCAGTAATCTGATTGATGGATTTGAAATGGTCTTCTGATGCAGATCTGCAATGGGAGGTGAAATGGTTAAACTACTTACAATAATGACTCCGAATGATTTGCATTGATCTCGCTTCGCTGGGTGATTTCCTCCACAATGTGATGTTCTTTGTCCCACTTTGGTGTTTACAGGATGTTGCCTCTGCACGATGGCCTTCCTACCCCCTTTTCCGTAGTGTACTGCATCAGCGCTCGTGAGAACTTTAGTGTTCTGCTCAGTCAGCTCACTGATCTGACAGATTTTGACTGCTTTCACAAGAGTTAGATCGCTTTCTCTGAGCGATACTCTTCTCACACTATCATTAGTAATACCACACACCAGTCTGTCAAAGTTACATGGTTTCACTTTATTCCACAGGGGTCTCACATATGCTTCCACAGTTTCTCCTGGATTTTGATTCTTGGTGTTAAATGTATGCCTTTCCATCGTCACGTCTGTCTCCAGATTGCATACTTCTCTAAATTTCCTTTTCAAACCTTCAGGATCTTCTCTCGACTCAGCCGGTGTTGCTATATCCTCCCCGTTAGCAGCCAGTATCGCCGGGGCATACGTGAAAGACCACTCCCTTTCGATCGCCTCTGGTCTCGCAAGGTTGAGGAGTATATAGGCTTTGGTTTTATCTGGCTTTTCACTGTGAGCTGCAGCAATGAATATGTCCAATTCCAATTCAAACTTCCTCCAGTTCTCCGTTTTATTAACATCGAAGATCAGCGGATCTGGTCGGCAGAACCCTTCAGCCATTATGCCTCTACACCTTTCAAGAAATAAACAACTTAGTGATGGAAACAGACTTCGCAAAATATACATGGATATCTACAGCCTTTACAGTGTCTCTGAGTAAGGACGTGATTGCATTCAGGTGAGCTAGGTAAACAGGAAGTGGGCTGGTATTCTGGTGCTGGGGACCTCTGGTGGTGTGGAGAAGAATTGTCAGGTGAACATCATGACGCATGACAAGATGCGTTTTTATTTATTTATTTATTGTCTTGTTAACTTTTTATAGCTGCTATCATGTAAGTGAGAACAGGAACTACGTTGTTTAACATTAAATGCAGTAATCAATGGATAAAAAGTATGTCTTGCCATTCTTTTATAAATAAAAAAATTATAATTGTTGGTAAGTTGCTGTGGTGTAAGAGGAATAAAACACTCAGGGACGTGCTGCTAGAGGAAAATAATCAACTTCAGGGCGTTACAGTAACTCTGCTTCACCACACACACGCCCACACACACGCACACACACACACACACACACACACACACACACTCTTACTTATTACTGTATTATAGCAAAAATAAGCAAAAAAGAAATTTATTGAAATCTTGAGATGAAATTAAAATTAATATGAGACCTAATGATGCTTCAGGATTAATTTACTGCAGCATTGGGAATTTCCTCCTGCACTTAAACAGCAAAGCTGCAGATGTGTTTGTTTTTGTGTCCGTCAGGCCTGAGTGTGCGATTGTGTTGTATTTACGGTAGCACTGCTACTCCTGGAGTTACGGTAATCTGCTGTAAATGAACAGAAAAGAGTGTTGAAGCAGGATCTTTTAACTCTCATCACATTTCTGCCAAATCTAAAGAGTTCACTTTTTCACTACACAACGATCCAAATCCATAATAAGCTCCTCGAACCATCCGTCTGAAACCCGGCCGAGAGGAAGTGCTTCAGCGAGTGAATTAATGAAGTGCGCACTCATAAGGGACTCATAATAACACTATTCGCAATTTTTTCTCCTGACTAATGAATATTTGCCTCCTGGAACTTGCCGCCTTTCAGTTTGAGTGCGAGTGTGAAATGAGGACGAGATGAAGAGCGATGGGAGCTCCGCTGGGGGCCACGTGCCGGGGTGATGAGACCTCGTCATATGGACTTCTGACTGATATGTTTTTACTGCTAATGAAATCGATACAATATAATATAAACATAATACAATCATTTTATATTAATATTAAAGAATCACAATTATATTCATTATCATATCATATCAGAGAGAGAGAGAGAGACAGAAGGTAAGAGAGTGAGAGAAAGAAATACAAACAGATAGAGAGAGACAGAGCGAAAGGGAAAAACAGACAGATAGAGATACACAGAGAGAAAGAGAGAAGAATACAGAGACTTTACTTTTTACGGCTCGTTTAATAGATCGATTTTGTTTATTTGCATGTTTACATGTTCTAAACACCCTCAGACCCCCATCCCCACATCTGATTCAGTCTCTCCATCCTACATATTTGTGAGATCTCCTCCTGTAGTACATGTGCTGCTCCTTCTCTCTCCTGCATCATGGCGTTCTGTGATTCATTGTAGTTTTTTGGTTTTGTTGACGGTTTGATGTTCATCTTCTCCTTGCTGTTGGTCGTTGCCTTCACTGTGATGTGCTGTGCCTCATCAGTGATGTTCAGTGCCTGTGGGTTCTTCTGTTGCTGTTGTACTAGTGCTATTTTCGGTGTCTGTGTTAGTTTCATTCCACAAACAAGTCTTCATGTTTCTAAACAACTGTGACGAAACATTAGATGTAAATTTCAAGTGCAAAGATGGCAACAGCAGCTACTCCGTCTTTGCCACCACCGAACGCCCGAAATGTTCTGAGTGTGGGGACATCGGGCACGCAGAGCTATGCAGCCAGGGATCTCCGGGGGCAACTCGGCCAGGTTACAGCAGCAGCAGCAGCAGCGGGAGAACACCGGAGAGTCGGAGCCTGGGGCAAATGACTCGCAGAGCAATGACACACTAGAGCCAGAGATAAAGGAGGTCAGTGACGAACATAACAACAGCACTGAAACAAACACAGCACCCAGGAATAACACCAACACCTGCACCGATGTTAATACATGAATACAGACAGGGAGGGAGAGAGAGAGAGAGAGAGAGAGAGAGAGAGAGAGAGAGAGAGAGAGAGAGGGAGAGAGAGAGAGAGCGGGACAAGAATACAGAAAGAGAGAGATGAGAACACAGAGAGAGACAGAGAAAGACAAGAATACAGAGACAGAGACAAAAATACAGAGAGAGAGAGACTGTGAGAGAGAGACAATAATACAGAGAGAGACAGTAGAGAGAGAAAAAAAGAATAATGAGAGAGACAGTGAGAGAGAGAGAGGCAGTGAGTGAGAGAGAAAGAATACAGAGAGAGAGAGAGACAAGTATACAGCGAGAGATACAAGACCACAGAGAGAGACAGTGAGAGAGAGAGAGAGAGAGACAGTTACAGTCGCACCACACGTATCCCCCTATTTTAATGAGGACATCTTACCCACCCTTAAAGCAGAGATCTCTCCATTTCAGATGCAGAGAAACGTTTTACAATCTAAACGCTAGAATTGGCCGAGATTGATGTAATTCATACAAAGGGTGACAAACACATTTTCCAAAACATGCCAATACACATATCACATGTCACACACCACATGTCACATAACACATGGCACATAACACATAGCACATCACGTCAGACGTCACATAACACATATCACATGTCACATAACACATCACATATCACATATCACATGTCACATAACACATCAGACGTAACATAACACGTCACATATCACATGTCACATATCATGCCAGACGTCACATAACGTCACATATCACATATCACAAATCACGTCACATATCACATGTCATGTATCACATAACACATGTCACATATCACATGTCACATAACCCATGTCGCATAACACATAACATATGTCACACATCACATATCACATGTCACATAACACGTCACATTTCACATATCACAGTGACATATCACATATCACGTCATAACACAACACATGTCACATATCACATATCATATGTCACATGTTGCATATCACATGTCACATAACACGTCATATATCACATATCACATATCACATGTCACACGACATGTCACACATCACATATCACGTCACATATCACATAACAGAGACAAACACATTTCCCAAAACATGCCAATACACATATCACATGTCACACACAACATGTCAATTCAATTCAGTTGTATTTGTATAGCGCTTTTTACAATAGACATTGTCTCAAAGCAGCTTTACAGAAATATCAACACGGTGTACAGATATTAAAGGAGTGAATTTATCCCAACTGAGCAAGCCACTGAGTGGCGACGGTGGCGAGGAAAAACTCCCTAAGATGTTTTAAGAGGAAGAAACCTTGAGAGGAACCGACTCAGAAGGGAACCCGTCCTCATCTGGGTAACAACAGTTAGTGTGAAAAAGTTCATTATGGATTTATATGAAGAGGCAGAAAGGATCTGGATCTCTAGTATCTCCATAAATTCGTGTGGGGCTCGGCAGAAGGAGAGAGGGAGAGAAGAGATTATTAGGACTGGGAATTAGTATAATAGAAAGTCTAGTCAGGGTAGGCGTGAGTAAACAAATACGTTTTAAGCTTAGACTTAAACACTGAGACTGTGTCTGAGTCCCGAACACTAATAGGAAGACTGTTCCATAACTGTGGGGCTCTATAAGAGAAAGCTCTCCCCCCTGCTGTAGCCTTCACTATTCAATACCGTCAAATAGCCTGCACCTTTTGATCTAATGTCACATATCACATAACACACATAGCATGTCACACAATCACATGTCACACGTCACACATCACGTCACATATCACATGTCACATGTCACACATCAAGTCACATATCACATATCACGTCACGCATCACGTCACACACAGCATATTACGTCACGTCACATGTCACATGTCACATATCACATAACACGTCACATGTCACATATCACATGTCACACATCACATATCACATGCCACATATCACATGTCACCTATCACATGTCACGCATTACACGTCACATATCACATGTCACATATCACATAACATGTCACATGTCACATATCACATGTCACATATCACATGTCACATATCACATGTCGCATATCACAACACATCACACTTCACATATCACAACACGTCACGTCACATATCACATGTCACACGTCACATATCACATAACACATCACACGTCACATATCACATGTCACATATCACATGTCACACGTCACATATCACATGTCACCTATCACATGTCACGCATCGCACGTTACATATCACATGTCACATATCACACAACATGTCACATGTCACATATCACATGTCACATGTCACATATCACAGGTCGCATATCACATAACACATCACACGTCACATATCACATGTCACATATCACATGTCGCATATCACATAACACATCACACGTCACATATCACATGTCACATATCACACAACATGTCACACGTCACATATCACATGTCACATATCACATGTCGCATATCACATAACACATCACACATCACATATCACATGTCACATATCACACAACACGTCACATGTCACATATCACATGTCACATATCACATGTCGCATATCACATAACACATCACACGTCACATATCACATGTCACCTATCACATATCACATATCACATAACACATCACACGTCACATGTCACATATCACATATCACATATCACATGTCACATAACACATCACACGTCACATATCACATAACACATGTCACATATCACATGTCACAAAGAAACAGTTTTGTTTCTTTTTGACAGACAAAATAATAAACAAAAATGGAAGAAAGTTGTTAGCACTCTGTAAAAGTCTAGGTTTATTTATAGTAAACGGGTGAATCATAGAGGACTCTGTGGGCAGATTCACAAACTGCTGGAGGTCAGGATGTAGTGTAGTGGACTACTGCATCACAGACTTAAACCCGAACCTCATTAACGGATTCACAGTGAAACCACAAACCCCGCTATCACACCACTGCCTGTCTGTACTGTACCTGAACCAGTCACAAACTACGACCTCCTCACCACACACTCGTACCACTAGACCCGAGACCTCAATGAACTCAATCCAAAATAAAAACCTACAGTTAAACATGGATAATAACTTTATCATAAACATGTTAGACTATTTCTACTATATCTACTAACTTCGACAACACAGCACTGGAATGAGTTTAGCCATTGAATATATTAATTGTATATTTACAACATTGTTAACAATCTGGAGAACTCCACAGCCCCAGGTCTCACCCTCCACCACACCCAGGTCAAATTCCTGCTCTATGCAGATGATTTAGTCCTGCTGACCCCCACAGCTGAGGGTCTACAGAAGCGCCTTTCCATCCTAGACGAGTGCTGCTGTAAATGGGCTCTACCAGTGAACCAGAGCAAATCCAGCACCATGGTGTTCCAGAACAGAGCGAACAAAACACACACACATCACTTCACATTGGGTAACACACAACTCCAACAGAAAACATCACACACTTACCTCGGTGTAACACACACACAGACACACACCCAACCACACACCCAGACATGTTCCCAGATACGTACCCAGATACCTATCCAACCACACACCCAGACACATACCAGACACGCACCCAAGCACACAGTGAAGCTCCCCCAAATCCAGGCTGAATACATTTGAAACAAATATAAAGAACAT
>NC_030424.2:31970203-31972703 GCF_001660625.3 Ictalurus punctatus
TCACTGCTCACTGCTCACTGCTCAATACTCACTGCTCACTGCTCACTGCTCACTGCTCACTGCTCACTGCTCACTGCTCACTACTCACTGCTCACTACTCACTACTCACTGCTCACTACTCACTGCTCACTACTCACTACTCACTGCTCACTACTCACTGCTCACTACTCACTACTCACTGCTCACTGCTCACTGCTCACTACTCACTGCTCACTACTCACTCCTCACTGTTCACTCCTCACTGCTCACTGCTCACTACTCACTGCTCACTGCTCACTGCTCACTGCTCACTGCTCAATACTCACTGCTCACTACTCACTGCTCACTGCTCACTGCTCACTGCTCACTACTCACTACTCACTGCTCACTACTCACTACTCACTGCTCACTGCTCACTACTCACTGCTCACTGCTCACTGCTCACTACTCACTGCTCACTACTCACTGCTCACTACTCACTGCTCACTACTCACTGCTCACTGCTCACTACTCACTGCTCACTACTCACTGCTCACTGCTCACTACTCACTGCTCACTACTCACTGCTCACTGCTCACTGCTCACTGCTCAATACTCACTGCTCACTACTCACTGCTCACTACTCACTGCTCACTACTCACTGCTCACTGCTCACTACTCACTGCTCACTACTCACTGCTCACTGCTCACTACTCACTGCTCACTACTCACTGCTCACTGCTCACTGCTCACTGCTCACTGCTCACTGCTCAATACTCACTGCTCACTGCTCACTGCTCACTGCTCACTGTTCACTGCTCACTGCTCACTGTTCACTGCTCACTGCTCACTGCTCACTACTCACTGCTCACTACTCACTGCTCACTGCTCACTACTCACTACTCACTGTTCACTACTCACTGCTCACTGTTCACTGCTCACTACTCACTGCTCACTGCTCACTGCTCACTACTCACTGCTCACTACTCAGTACTCACTAGTGTTGGGTCTGAGTCCAGCTTTGTCGAGTTCGAGTCGAGTTTCACATTGTAGGTGAAATTGAAGACTGGAGTCAGTAAATGCTGATGTTTAGGGGCGGGCGATACGATACCATCTTATTTCACCTTAACGATACGGTTTCTCAGGTAGGTCCATCAGTGTTCAAGTTAGAAATAATACAGAAACTGAATAAAGCGATTAAATGTGAGTTCAGTGTGTGATATATGACAGGTTATTCCGTCTAATGAGGGATTTTCTGTGTGTGTTTAGTTGTGTGATGAACATTAATGACGCACAGCAGCAGGTTTATTAGACTGCTGTCACTTTAAGACCTGATGCACAGATCCGATATACTGTACTGACACACCTCCCGTTTCCCGACTGTTTACACTCACTTCATACCGACTGTGTAAACTCGGGTGAGTTTAATCATCTGAATGTGGAGCTGAAAGCAGCTGCGTAACCCGACTCTGAATACCAGGAACTTTCCCTGTGGAAATACTGATGTACCTCTAGGTCTTGAGTCCTGACTCTGAACTCCAGCCCTAGTCCACCACACTGGCTCTACAATGTCATTAAGGTTTCTGGACTTAAATCCAAAAATCATGTCAAGTCGCAGGGACGTTTATAAATCTAGCGGGAGTTTTTAGTTCAGTTTGGCCACGAAACACTGACTCATGACCAGTACAGTGTAACCATCAGTGTCAGTTTCATATCACAGTAAAGTTCAGTCTGTATTAAACCACAAAGCACTCAGTGGATCAGGAAACACCATCATATCGTAGCTCACTAAACTCTCCACCTGTTTATAATGTCACGCTTCTCACGACATGACAGACTCGAAATATTCCCGTTTCATCCTGCAGAAACGCTTCGGAATATTTCCAGCTCCATTACTCACTCGCCATCTGGCGCTAAAGAGTGAGCTGAGAGACACGAGCAGGTAAAACCCACTCCAGAAGTGAACACGGTGTTATTACATCCACATCCATACGTTCAAGATCAGCTCTCATTAAAATATACCCAGAACAGTGCGTTCTGATTGGCTGAAAGCAGTCAGGACACTAAAACATGCTAATTTATTAAGTTCTGATTGGCTGAAAGCAGTCAGGACACTAAAACATACTAATTTATTAAGTTCTGATTGGCTGAAAGCAGTCAGGACACTAAAACATGCTAATTTATTAAGTTCTGATTGGCTGAAAGCAGTCAGGACACTAAAACATGCTAATTTATTAAGTTTTGATTGGCTGAAAGCAGTCAGGACACTAAAACATGCTAATTTATTAAGAATTATGTGTTAGTCATTCAAATATGACAACAATGAATCATTAACACTGACGATGTAGATTATAATAGAGGTATATTTACAGTGCTGTGGTTTAACACTAACAGTCATTTTGACCTGAGGAGGTCAATAAGAACTACAGCTCTGGGTCCTAATGCTACCCTCATTCACTACACGCTCAACCTGCAGAACACACTACATATCATCCGCAATCTGTAAAGACTCAAATTAGCGTGCTAACCGGCAGTTCAGTAC
>NC_030424.2:31982703-32000203 GCF_001660625.3 Ictalurus punctatus
AGAGAGAGAGAATAGAGAGAGGGAATAGAGAGAGAATAGAGAGAGAATAGAGAGGGAATAGAGAGAGAAGAGAGAGAGAGAGAGAGAGAGAGAGAGAGAATAGAGAGAGAGAATAGAGAGAGGGAATAGAGAGAGAGAATAGAGAGAGAGAATAGAGAGAGGGATGGTGAGGGAACGAGTGTTTATAGCTGCTATAACGTAAATGACAACAGGAACTCACTCGTTTCCACAACATTAAATGTAACTATAAACAGATAAAAAGTACGAGGTGTTGTTCTATAATAAATAAAATCGTGGGTGAGGTGCTGTGGTGTGAGAGGAATAAAACACTTGGGGACGCGCTGTTAGAGGAAAATAATCAGCTTCAGGGTCACAGTAACTCCGCTTCATCACACCATCCTGTCACTCAGTATTTTACTGTAAAACACACACACACACACACACACACACACACACACACACACACACACACACACACACACACACACTCACCACATTGAGGTTAATCAGCATGTTCAAGGTCACTCAGTGCTCAAGTGTGTGTGTGTGTGTGTGTGTGTGTGTGTGTGTGTGTGTGTGACCTACAAAAAGCTATTACAAGCGATCTCTAGTGAATAAGTTATATAAGAAATCTGATTCACAAAGCCTGACAGTCTGATTTTCGTGTCGTATTATGAAACATCTACAGGGATTAACAACAGGAAGTGATGCGCTGAGGGAATAGCTAATCAGAAACGACTGAGCTGATACAAATCCTGACCTCAGGCTGCCTGCGAAGTGTGAAAAATTACTGTCACAACAAATAGAAGACATCATTGCACGCACACACACACACACACACACACACACACACACACACACACACACACACACTTGACTTGGCAATATACATAATTGCTAGAGGATTAGTCTAACAAAATGAAGGATGTGTGAACTCTTAGGTCAACAAGGCTTATAAAGTTTATAACACAGCAACATGGCGAGCGTTCCGCTTCACTTCTACAGCTTAATGCACTGATTAGCATAAAATAATGCATTTCATTAAACACTGACTTTACCTGGATTGCTAGCTGACTTGGCTATTGACTTTAATGTAAGTGAGGTCACGTGCGTACATCTCGTGTGTGCTACAGTACATTCGAGCAATCCATAATCAGAATCATAACCCATCAGAACCAGGAAGTCGACAGAAACAGGGCTAAAAATTAGGCTAGGGCTTTAACGCTAGAAGGGAAGAAACAGAGAAAAAGCAAGAACTAGCACAACACAGACGAACACACTCAGGTAACAAACCAGTGACGGGATAGGCTGGAGAAACATGATCCCGTCACCATGGGAACCACAACATGACGCAGGAATGTATGATTCTTGTTAGTGATCAAATATTTATTTATTACACTTTCTGACATCATAACCTTACATTTTTATTGCTTTAAAATCTCGCCAACATTAGCCTAAATATCGTATTGCATAAAACAGACAAGGGCTTTTTTTTAGTAAGCATGTAAATTATTTATTTATTTATTTGAGTTTCTTTATACTGATATATACTGATTTTTCTGTTGATCTGTTTATTTGTATTACGTTTATAATATTTGATTTATTTGTGGATCGGTTGCTTTAACTTTGTTCTTCTAAAATCAGAGCTTGGAGTAATGTCCAGCTAGCAGGCCGCAAACCGCTAACTACCTGGTTGTAGTTAGTTCTTTGCTCTGATGTAGAAGAACAAGCCGGTAGTCGGAAGGACAGGGTTTATTTTCCTGCGGTTTGACCTGGAGTCACTCTGAGATCCTCCATCACACTCGGCTCACTGAAATATTCATGCTCAGGTGAGTGGAAGGTGGAGAAGAAACCACGGAGACGGCTAATAAACGGAGCCTTTAGAGACTTCAGAACTTTCATTACGTGTGTGTGTGTGTGTGTGTGTGTGTGTGTGTGTGTGTGTGTGTGTGGCAGCGAGTCGGTGCTTTACACACCGATAACATCGATCATCTGCACACTCCGTCTTCCCTTACTGTGTGTGTCTCATTCTCTACATAATAATATTATTCTGGTGTGTGTGTGTGTGTGTGTGTGTGTGTGTGTGTGAGGCATGTCTCTGCACCGCAGCGTGAGTACTGCACCACAGAGAGATAACATTACGCCACATCTGGAGCGGTTTTTAAGGAGAGTTAAAGTGTGTGGATGACTTTTAACCTGCTGAGGAAGAAAACATCAACCCCAGCTTCAGCAGCACGATCTCTGGTTTAAAAAACAATAAAACAATTTTATATACCCAATATAACACCAAAGCCCAGCTGTCCGTCAAGTTATAGCCCTGCCCACATCTTTAATGCCCAGAAAAGCACAAACTCTTTCAGAGACTTGAAATGTTCACTAATGTAATCAGCCGAAAGTGTATTTCTCTGTAAGATCTTCCACATCTGCTGATTAAAGCGTCGTGTGTTTAGTGAATAAACTGAAACGTTAGTTATACACTGAACACAAGAACAAATCAGTTATTAGTCACATCGTTATTCTGTGTAATTAACATAACTCATCGTTATGAGTGTAGCGCTGGGTCAGATTATCCTTCACACCCTGAGTTTTCGGTACAGCAGAGCGCATCGGATTACCACACACACTGACTTCATTTTATTCTTACACAAATCGACATAGTGAATTAAAATAACATCGTGAAATAAAATCTCCTACATCTCACAATCACCATTTCTTCACCTCCAGTTAGTGTCTCGTGGCTTCATGAAGTTGCGCTCGGGTAACTGATATAAATAAATAAATAAATAAACAAACAAATAAAATGTAAAAGAACAGTGTGCGCTGGATCAAGTGCTATTCTGTGTGCTGCTGAATTGTCACGTTTCACAGGTAGATGCGGAAGCAATCGCAGATATTCAACGTTTTATTAAACAAACAAACAAACAAACAAACAAACAAACAACAGAACAAAGACACGAAGACAACTTGGCAAAATACTGTGACAAAACCCAAATGTGGAAGCGTGGACAAAAGCATAGCTAGACAATTACGTGAAACAAGGAAGCGGTACAAACAGTGGCTATATATAGGAGCGCTCGTTAAACAGAAACGTGATACAGGTGCAGGTGGTCATGTGACACTGATGTAGTATGGTGCAGTGGCTGCTGGGAAGTGAAGTCCAGAGTTACCTCCATGATATATGACACTGAATGAGTGTGGAAGCCATTTTGTTCAGTTAACCCAGTGATTAATGTGAGGATTAGAGCTAGGACTGCTCACACTGTGATATATCGGTGATATACGACACTCCTGTTGGATTTATTTCAACACTCGCCGTCTCCTCACTCAGATATCATCCTATTAGTGTTTCACCGTATGCGCAGTTTTGCATTTAAAGCCACTAACGGAGGATCTGGTGCCGTCGGAGGTGTGAGCTACACGCAGGTGATGTGAATAATCTGAAAATCCACTGCGTAACCCGACTCTGAACACCAGCAACTTTCCTCACTGAGATACTGACCTCCTTTCCACCCAAGCCGAGAATGAAAACACCATTTATCTGTAGCATTTTTATATTTCGAGAAAGCTTTTTACCGTGAACAATCACTGCGATTACGCATAAACGTTGCTTCACCTCCTCCCCTGTAATATCTGCTCTCTCTAATGACTCCCGTTTTTAACTGAGGACCTCAACACGTCCAGCACAGCACCTTTCTTCTCTTATAAAGGAGCTTTTTCATCTGCTGCCTTTTCTACCCTGTTCTAAAGGCTGGAACAAAAAATAATACAGCACGATGAGAGTGCCACACACACACACACACACACACACACACACACACACACACACACACACACTTTTCTCCCACCTGATAATGGGGACCCAAGACCAAGTGGTGCAATTACCTGTGATGGTGTGTGTTCATGCACTTGGATCTGTGTGGGAGTGAGCAAGAGAGGACAAAAGAGCGAGAGAAAGACAGAGAGAGAAAGACGGAGAGATAGAGAGAGACACATAGAGATAGATAGAGAGAGAAAGACAGAGAGATAGAGAGAGACACATAGAGATAGATAGAGAGAGAAAGACAGAGAGATAGACAGAGAGATAGACAGAGAGATAGACAGAGAGATAGAGAGAGAGAGATAAACAGAGAGAAAGACAGAGAGAAAGACAGAGAGAGACAGAGAGTGAAAGACAGAGAGAGAAAGACAGAGAGAAAGACACATAGAGATAGATAGAGAGAGAAAGACAGAGAGAAAGAGAGAGAAAGACAGAGAGATACATAGAGAGAGAAAGACAGAGAGAAAGACACATAGAGATAGATTGAGAGAGAAAGACAGAGAGATAGAAAAACAGAGCGAGAAAGACACAGAGAGATAGATAGAGAGAGAAATACATAGAGAGACAGACAGAGAGATAGATAGAGAGAGAAAGACAGAGAGATAGATAGAGAGAGAAAGACAGAGAGAAAGACACATAGAGATAGACAGAGAGAGAAAGACAGAGAGAAAGACACATAGAGATAGACAGAGAGAGAAAGACAGAGAGAAAGACACATAGAGATAGACAGAGAGAGAAAGACAGAGAGAAAGACACATAGAGAAAGACAGAGAGAGAAAGACAGAGAGAAAGACAGAGAGAGAAAGACAGAGAGAAAGACAGAGAGAGAAAGACAGAGAGAAAGACAGAGAGAGAAAGACAGAGAGAAAGACAGAGAGAGAAAGACAAAAAGAAAGTGGGAGAAAGAAAGAGAAAAAAGGAGAGATTAAAGAACCTCTGGGCTCACTTACACTTTTGATTGTCTCACTGTACCTTTGGAAAATTGGATCCCCCCCAACTGCCTCACACACACACACACACACACACACACACACACACACACACACACACACACACACACACACACGCACATCTAATAAGATTTCTCTCTGCATCTTTCCTCTCTTTATCTTCAGCAATAATGCTTTTGTACTGTGTGTACTGCTTAAAGTGTGTGTGTGTGTGTGTGTGTGTGTGTGTGTGTGTGTGTGTGTGTGTGTGTGTGTGTGTGTGTGTGTGTGTAATAGGCAGAAGATAAGAGAGAGTACAGGTCATTGTATGGGACACACTGGCCTTAAGGTGACCAGTAAAAAATGGAACATTATTAATGTACTGACTGAATTAATGACGTTTAATTATTTAACACTGTTTACTCCACGGCGCTGAGTCCTGGACTGTGATTGGTCAGAAGGTGGTGATGAGTTCTCTATAACAGCGGCTCTGACAGTAGGGCAGGTTTATATTAACACACTCGTTCTGATACGTTATGGTTTCTATAGTAACTGCTTGTGTGTAATCATTGATATGGTGATGTTTTCTTAAAATAAGATGTTTATGCAACATGTAGGGAAGGAGTCTCCAGTGTCAGTGCTGTGTAACAGTCAGAGGTGAAGCTGTGACTTTAACCTAAGTGTAGATGGATAAAAAGTGTGATAAGAGTCATAAAAAGAGTGAAAAACATATCACTCTTAAATGAAAATCAATTTTAATCCTTGCTAAAGTGCTGCGCTGTAAGAGGAATAAAACACTCGGGGATGTGCTGTTATAGGAAAATAATCAACTTCAGGATGGTAACAGTAACTGAGCGAAAACGCATTAATGTAAACCTTCAGACCAATCACAGTCCAGAACTCAGCAGCAGTGTGGTGTAAACACTGATAATGGATGGAAGCCATTTTGACAGAGAGTGAGACAGTACGAGCCGTCTTACTGCACCTCGGAGTCACTGCAGTAAAACAGATTCAAAGGTCAAAGTTGAAAGCGTTCTCTCTATAATGACTTAGTTATCAGTCAAGAGTGAATGAGAAATATCATTTTAACTTGAGCTGATCCTTTCATTAATAAAGCACGTTAAATCGAGCATTAGCGTAGCTGAGATGTGTGGAGGAGACAACACGCGACAGTGAAGTTGCTCTGAGAACGTTTTCTCGTTTATAAATAGTGGGCAGCATACGGCGATGGCGTGAGGGGAATAATGCGACACAGTGAAGGGCACAGCGCTAGTGCTTAGTGAGCAGGAACCTGAAAATCTGCTGCTTTAAGTACAGAGTTTATTTTCCATACTAGCCGTCAGGGATCAAAGCAGTCATCCCTGACTATTAAAGCCTTCCATTTCGATTTATAGCATCAATATCGCTCATTTACCAACAAATGGTTCAATAAAATAAAGAATTATGCCTCTCCACTATAACGGAAGCTTGTGGTGCATTACTGGATGAGGACAGTCTAATACAGCTCCATAAGCAATAACCTCCTGAAAGAGGCGGCCAGAGGAGCCAAGAAACTGGCGCAGCACCAGCACTGGTATTTACAAAAGATAATGATTCGTGAAAGTGAAAGTTGACGTCCAAAGAAGCGCTTGAAGACGTGTAAAAATGATCTGATAATAATAATATGACTCATTACATGTGATCAGAAGTGCAGTGATTTACAGCCTAAACGTTATCATGATTTACTGTAAACTTTATGGTGACTTTACAGTCTAGAATTTACAGACATGTACAGTGTAAACTTTATGGTGACTTGCTGTGTAAACTGTACAGTGATTAAGTGTAAACTTTACGGTGGTTTACAGTGTAACATTTACCATCAATTTGCAGTGAATTATAGCGTAAACTTTACTGCGATTTTTACTGTAAACTTTACTGTCATTAATATTGTAAACTGTACAGTGATTTACTGTGTAAACTTTACTTTATGGTGATTTATAATGTAAACTTTACTGTGATTTACTGTGTAAACTGTACAGTGACTTGGTGTAAACTTTATGGTGATTTATAGTGTAAAATGTCTCAAATTTACAGTGATTTAAAGTGTAACATTTACAATGATTTAGTTTAAACTTTAAAGTGATTTGTATTGTAAATTTTGAATTGATTTGGTTTAAAATTTACAGTGATTTATAGCGCAAGCTTTCCTGTGACTTGCTGTGTAAACTGTAGAGTTATTTTGTGTGAACTTTACATTGATTTGCAGTGTAAACTTTACACTGATTTAGTTTAAATGTTGATACAGGGATTTACAGTGCAAAATTTGCAATGATTTAGTGTAAGCATTATGGTGATTTACAGTGTAGAATCTACAGTCATTTACAGTGTATAATTTACTGTGATTTACCTTAAACTACAGCAATTTAGAGCTTATACTTCATGATTTACAGTGTAAATGTTGTCAACGTTATTAAATTTTTTAGATATTAACATCTAATAAACAGTGTAAATATTTTGGTTATTAACAATCCATCAGTTGGTTTACAGTGCAAACATTGTCAATTTTAAGGTGACTTACATTGTGAACAGTTTAAACTTATTGTGATTTACAGTGTAAACAAAAGTAAACTTTATAATGGTGATTTACACAGCAGAAATTTACACTTTCAGGTGATTTACTCTGTAAACTTAACTGTAACGTACAGTGCAAACTTTATGGTTATTTGGAGTGTAAACTTTACAAATGTACATCCGGGTTTATTACTTTTTTCATGCTAATTTACAGTGTAAACAGTGACAGCTTTACACCATGACTTACAATTTCACACTCTGATCTACAACTTTACACCTTGAGTTATGGCTTTACACACTGACCTACTATTAAATGTACAGTGCCATCCATTAATATTTGCACCCTTGGTAAGTATGAGCAAAGAAGGCTGTGAAAATTTGTCTTTATTGTTTACCGTTTTGATTTTCTGATCAAATAATTCACAAAAATGGATATCAAACAACTGCAATTTTTTGCATATTATTTTTGTGAATTGTTTGAACAAAAGATCAAAAGGTTAAACAGTATTAGTGGAGGGGGCTGTACCTTCAGCTGTGTGGAGATTGAGATTTGACGGTACCGATCCACTTCCCAACACACTCGGCTTTAATCAGGGCATCAATTCTTGTTCACAGTCGACAGCTCAAGGTATTGATCCACTGCCTCAGGCTTTCTTGTATTTCCTCAACAAATTGACATTGATGTCCAGGTTCAGGTGCTTTCTGTCATAAGTGCCAATACATTATATTTGTATTTAAGGTTAAGCAACACTGACCCTCCTCCATACGCTTTTTTGAAGATGTTGTATAAGAATAATCCATATTACACACCACAAATGTAGAGATGTCGGTTTATTTTGCTTACTTAGACCTGGTCTTAAGGTTAACATGTGATTGTTTTCCTGTTAGCTGAAAGTCTACCGTGCATCACATGCTCAATACAGCGCAGATATATAGAGACATGAGAATAAAACTCACACCATGTCCCTGAATATCAGCAAATTCATTATTCTATCAAAGTCCTGCAGAACTACACGCGTCTGTGATACTGGACAAGAAGTGAAAATGGGCTTGTCATTCTTCAGATGATTTATGCAGATGGAATTATTAAGTCGATATTTCCCTGACTGACCTTTCTGTACGAGACGTGTGGAAGAAAGCTGAATTCCAGTTTCTGGAGATTACAGCCGAGCTCGCTGGGATACGGTCCTCTATAAATCTTTTACATTTACTTTCAGATCAAATCACAATTTTCTTTTCTTTTCGAATTCCTGAGAAACAATCGATGTAAATGTATTTGTAGGTTATATGTGAGGCAAACCAAATGTAGTTTCAAAGTTATGTAAGTAAATAAACACTGTGTGTGTGTGTGTGTGTGTGTGTGTGTGTGTGTGTTACAGCAAAATACTATGACGGGATGGTGTGATGAAGCAGAGTTACTGTTTCAACCTTGCAGTTGATTATTTTCCTCTAACAGCACGTCCCCAAGAGTTTTATTCCTCTCACACCGCAGCACCTCACCCACTACTGCAATTTAATTTATTAAACATGTCGTATTTTTATTTCTATTTACAGTTCAATTTAATTTTTCTGAAAAACATTAGACACTATCTCACTTACGTTATAGCAGCTGTAAACACTCGTTCCCTCACCATCCCTCTCTTTATTCTCTCTCTCTATTCTCTCTCTCTATTCTCTCTCTATCCTCACTCTCTATTCTCTCTCTATTCTCTCTCTTTATTCTCTCTCTCTATTCTCTCTCTATCCTCTCTCTCTATTCTCTCTCTATTCTCTCTCTCTATTCTCTCTATTCTCCCTCTATTCACTCTCTATTCTCTCTCTATTCTCTCTCTCTATTCTCTTTCTCTATTCTCTCTTTATTCTCTCTCTATTCTCTCTCTATTCTCTCTGTCTATTCTCTCTCTATTCTCTCTCTATTCTCTCTGTCTATTCTCTCTCTATTCTCTCTCTCTATTCTCTCTCTCTATTCTCTCTTTCTATTCTCTCTCTCTATTCTCTCTCTCTATTCTCTCTCTATTCTCTCTCTTCATGTTAATCAGACAGTAATCTCAGTGTGTGTGTTGGAGTGAAACAGTAGAGAGTGTAAACTCTGTGCTGAAGATGTTGAAATTAAAGTCACAGCTTCACCTCTGACTGTTCCACAGCGCTGACACTGGAGACTCCTTCCCTACACGTCACATAAACATCTCCTTATTTTAAGAAAATATCACGATATCAATGATTACACACGAGCTGTTACTATAGAAACGACTAGCGTTTAACATAAACCTGCAGAGCTGTCAGAGCTGCTGTTATAGAAAACTAATCAGCACCTTCTGACCAATCACAGTCCAGATAAATATTGCTAGTGCATGGTGTTAGACAGCAGTGGAATTGTGTAAATAAATAGAAATTGGTTGTGATTAAGAGAGAAACAGAAAGAAAGTTTCTAGTAAGCATGATTCAGCTGAGTGATTGGTAATCAGGACCAACGTAAGACAGACAGACACACACACACACACACACACACACACACACACACACACAGACACACACACACACGCACACACACACACACACACAGACACACACACACACACACACACACAGACACACACACACACACACACACACACACAGACACACACACAGACACAGACACACACACACACACACACACACACACACATACACACACACACAGACACAGACACACACACACACACACACAGACACACACACACACTCTGACACACACTCGGGACACGTTCCACCAGCGCAGTCCGTCACTCTGTCGTCGTCTTTTCTCCTAATTACGTCTGGCTCTGAGTGTGACTGAAGCCCGAGGTGCTGGTTTGTAACTCATCACTGGTGTGAGGTGTGTGTGTGTGTGTGTGTGTGGGAATCACAGAGCTGGCAGAAATCCACATCTTCAGGACTAAAGTATTAGAGGAGATTAGGTGTGAGGTTTATTCGATCCAGCTGTGTCCTGGGGTTACAGGTTTGCTACAGAAGAGCTCTCATCTCACTTTGGGAGAAGACTCAGGATCTTCTCTCACCCACGGTTCCTTAAACTCAGTCCCTGCTATCTCATGTGGTTGATGCTCTTTGGTTTCTCCCACGCCCTTACATGAGGAACCTGTGGAAAAACTTCTTAGCACATCATCAGGATGGCAAACATCATCACAACTCATTTAAAGCATCAGTCACTCCTCCTTCTGAAAGAACTGAATGGAGGATAGCGAGTTGTACAAGGTGAGGGACGGATCTTGAAGATCTTCACACACAGGTGAGGATTTTTGGTGATTTAGTTCAGAGACCAGATTAGGCTGGAACTCTACAGATCTCCAGAGTGCATTTAACTCAGAACAGGTCCTCACTCACCAACACCTACTCACGGTGTGCTTAGACTGATCAGTGTTCGGAAATCCAAATATCATTAGTGACGCTTAACCTCAGATGAAGCATATGGTGGGTCATTAGTGGGACTGTGGGACTGTTAGTTGATGAACCATATGGTGGAACGTTGAGAACGTTTAACGTTAATGTTTTCCAAACTGGACAGGCGCTTTACGAGAAGGTTCAACACCAAGTTCATTATTTAGTTTTTACACATTTGGGAAACACACATGTACACACATGCTGACTAATAACTCATTAAGAATCCAGCTAGCTCCAACAGAAGCGTTAACTGATAGGAGGCAGTGTGAACGACATAACAACCCTCAGAACAAGCCAGCTGAACTGAAGCGTTTACCTTCTGCACAGTCTGTACATTCACATGTGGTCCTGTAAGGAAACCAGTTCACATTACACTTTAAACTATTTAAACAAATCATTCTGAGATCCGACATCATGCCGAGTGGCATCGGAATCAAAGCCGGATGATACGGCACTCGACTTCTCACTTCCTCTTCAGTAAGGACATTTTTACTTAAAACAAACCCTGACATGACATTTATTTCTGAATCCTGGACTCTGATTGGTCAGAAGATGTTGATTGGTTTTCTGGAACAGCAGATCAGGTTTATAATTAACGCGCTCGTTCTGATACGTTATGGTTTCTATAGTAACGGCTCATTCACAGGGACGTGTACAGCGCACGCTCCACTGATAATAAACAGATTAACCACATGTTTATAAGTGTTTCTGTAAAGAGGTGTTTATGTGACGTGTAAGGAAGGAGTCTCCAGTGTCAGCGCTGTGGAACAGTCAGAGGTGAAGCTGTGACTTTAATTTCAACATCTTCAGCACAGAGTTTACACTCTCTACTGTTTCACTCCAACACACACACTGAGATTACTGTCTGATTAACATGAAGAGAGAGAATAGAGAGAGAATAGAGAGAGAGAATAGAGAGAGAGAATAGAGAGAGAGAATAGAGAGAGAATAGAGAGAGAATAGAGAGAGAGAATAGAGAGAGAGAATAGAGAGAGAATAGAGAGAATAGAGAGAGAATAGAGAGAGAGAATAGAGAGAGAGAATAGAGAGAGAGAATAGAGAGAGAGAATAGAGAGAGAGAATAGAGAGAGAATAGAGAGAGAGAATAGAGAGAGAGAATAGAGAGAGAATAGAGAGAGAATAGAGAGAGAGAATAGAGAGAGAATAGAGAGAGAGAATAGAGAGAGAGAATAGAGAGAGAATAGAGAGAGAATAGAGAGAGAGAATAGAGAGAGAATAGAGAGAGAGAATAGAGAGAGAGAATAGAGAGAGAATAGAGAGAGAATAGAGAGAGAGAATAGAGAGAGAATAGAGAGAGAGAATAGAGAGAGAATAGAGAGAGAGAATAGAGAGAGAGACTAGAGAGAGAGAATAGAGAGAGAATAGAGAGAGAATAGAGAGAGAATAGAGAGAGAGAATAGAGAGAGAATAGAGAGAGAGAATAGAGAGAGAATAGAGAGAGAGAATAGAGAGAGAATAGAGAGAGAATAGAGAGAGAGAATAGAGAGAGAGAGAATAGAGAGAGAGAATAGAGAGAGAATAGAGAGAGAATAGAGAGAGAGAATAGAGAGAGAATAGAGAGAGAGAATAGAGAGAGAATAGAGAGAGAGAGAATAGAGAGAGAATAGAGAGAGAGAATAGAGAGAGAGACTAGAGAGAGAGAATAGAGAGAGAATAGAGAGAGAATAGAGAGAGAGAATAGAGAGAGAATAGAGAGAGAGAATAGAGAGAGAATAGAGAGAGAGAATAGAGAGAGAATAGAGAGAGAGAGAATAGAGAGAGAATAAAGAGAGGGAATAAAGAGAGAGAATAGAGAGAGAATAAAGAGAGAGAATAGAGAGAGAGAATAGAGAGAGGGAACAGAGAGAGAGAATAGAGAGAGGGAATAAAGAGAGAGAATAGAGAGAGAGAATAGAGAGAGAGAATAGAGAGAGATTAAAGAGAGAGATTAAAGAGAGAGAGAATAAAGAGAGAGAATAAAGAGAGGGAATAAAGAGAGAGAATAAAGAGAGAGAATAGAGAGAGAGAATAGAGAGAGAATAGAGAGAGAATAGAGAGAGAATAGAGAGAGAGAATAGAGAGAGAATAGAGAGAGAATAGAGAGAGAGAATAGAGAGAGAGAATAGAGAGAGAATAGAGAGAGAATAGAGAGAGAATAGAGAGAGAATAGAGAGAGGGATGGTGAGGGAACGAGTGTGTATCGCTGCTATAATGTACGTGAGAACAGGAACTCAGTTCCCTGACGTTCCACAACATTAAAGGTAACTATAAATGGATAATAAGTATGGCATAGTATTTAATAAATAAAGGATTGCAATCATTAGTGAATTTCTCTCTCTCTCTCTCTCTCTCTCTCTCTCTCTCTCTCTCTCTCTCCATGGTCAGATTTGTGCAGCTTGAAAGATTGGATATACATATGTATATATATAGATATAATGTGTGGTATATATATATATATATATTTATAGATATAGTAATGTTTAAAAATGCAGATTTCCCGCTTTGTCAGAGTTTTTGCTGCAGTCACACAAAGACGCTCACAAACTTTTAAATCTGTAAACTTGAAAATTGCAGCTGTAATGCTTTTCCGGCTCGGTGGCACCCTGAGCTGGCAGAAATGCTGATTCTGTCCCGGAGACTAATGATGTTGACCGTCCACGTCTACTCTGGGAGCGGGACTAGAAAAGCACATTTTCTTTTAATAAATGCTAAGATAAATAACTGTATTAATACCCAAACAATGGTTATTAGCCTTACAGGCTCCAATGAGGCAGACGTGAGATGGAGAGATGGACAGATGGAGAGAATGAGATATTTATGCGAGACACGTGACTATAAACCTTTCCGCTGGAGAAATTTAGCATGTTGCTTTTTGGGACTTGGCAAAGGCTTTTAACCAAAGCGAGGCAGAACTCAGTCCAGGTACAGAACCGTTAAAGCAGAATTTAATCCGAGTTCTTCCACAGCTGTGAGAGTCCTGGGATTTGACAGCCGTCCAGCCGTCCAGTCGCCGTTAAAAGAACCTTTCCACTGTACCACAGACGGACTCTATGATGATCTGCAGTGCTAATGTACTAACAAGTAAGACAATTCAATA
This sequence comes from Ictalurus punctatus, assembly GCF_001660625.3. Classification (NCBI taxonomy): domain Eukaryota; kingdom Metazoa; phylum Chordata; class Actinopteri; order Siluriformes; family Ictaluridae; genus Ictalurus; species Ictalurus punctatus. The sequence goes on from NC_030424.2 coordinate 31,996,517, forward strand.
TCACCCGAAATCTAAAATATAAATCATCCTTAAAGCACCTTAAAACAACAACTTATAAACGCGAACTAAACGTCACCGTGCAGCTCAAAGCCGGAATGTTATCAGAGCGGCCATGTTGGAATTTTCGTCCTCACTGCAGTTTGGTATCAGTCCAAAGCTCTAGACTTTAATTTACAAAACTTGAAGGCAAATTGTACCAGAAATGTGTTGTACTGAAAATGATTTCCATTCAATTCAATTTGTACGGCGCTTTTAACAATGGACAATGTCACCAAGCAGCTTTACAAGAATATGTCCATTCTGAAATTCTTATTTCACCTGGGACTGGCTATTAGTTACTCACACAGTGTATAGTAGGTGTGTAACGTAATGCCATAAGCTGTATTTATATCCGTATTTGCACTCAAAATGCACGTATTTATTTTTGTATTTGGATTTTTGCGCTCAGTAAAGCGGTGTTTAAGTCGGGCCACTGGAGCCAGTCACTGACAGAAGAATTAAGAGTGCATCTCCGATTCGTGTAATGTTAATGAACTTCATCTTTATTGCGTTAGCAGGGTTGCCAGGTTCTGCGTATAATGTTTGCGTATTGCAGACAGACACTGCGCATCAGAAACGCTCACCACTGTTAACTTTTTTCTCCAGGAAAATAATTATATTAGTCCTATAATTTGGGAAAGTTTCGAGTCTTTTTCTGCGAGTTGTGGTTGGGGTGGAAATTGTGCTGAAATCTGGCAACCATCTCCACAAGCTTCTCCAACAGCTGTTCCTCAGAAACTGCAGATGTGCAGTAGGTAAAAACCTAACACGACTTTTTTGTTTTGTCCTGCAGCATCCTGATGCACACACCCGGTCTGAATCTGCATTCGGGTCAGTATGTACTGTATATTAGTGATTATATGTCCAGGTCTTGGTCTTGGTTTTGGTGTGTTCCTGTTACGGCATCTTTTATGCCTCTTGTCACTCTTGTGTGCTTCCCAGAGTTGGCTCAGAAGAACATGGCAAGACCCTGGAACACAAATGTGAAATATATACACGTGTGATTTACTAATAACAGACAAAGATAAGAACTAAGAGGGGACAAGAAAGCAAAAACAAAACCATAACAAAGGCACGCAGAAATCTGAGACCAAAACACACGACACATACGCAGAATAACGACACGTGCTGAGTGAAATAATCTGTGACGATGTCGATGATAAAATGGTATCACTTTAAATTTAAATGGTGTCTATACGGACTGTTCTGGCAAATCGTTTATTAACAAATCAGATGATGTTTAACGATGTGGTCTGAAAGATGTGAAGGAAGATTTGGGTGTGTACTGACAGAAAAGATTGATCACAGTGCGAATCTATAGAACCAGTGAACAGTAACCCTAACCCATAGAACATGTTTAATGGTAAAGGTGGACTGGGCTGAGCATGGCACCCTGAGGAACGCCGTCACTTACACCTCACTAACGATAAAGCATTATTATATAACCGAGATCTGTTTTCTCAACTGTTTTCTCTCCCCGAGAGCCCCGCCGCGTGTCTCCTTTGGACTCGTTATGGTAATACTAACCGTGTTTACAGCAGGTGTACTGTTCCATGTTTCACAACGTTTTCACAACTCCCCAGCAGCACTGCTGAGATATGAACTTACACAGAACACACGGTTCTACAAACACAACGCAGCTCGGGTTCTATTATTCAATCCCTGTTTCTCTCTCATCCGTATCTCCAGTTCTTCTGTTCATCTGATCTGCTGCTCTGCGATGCTGCTATTGGTAACAGAGCCATCTGTCTCTCTCTCACGCACACACACACACACATACACACACTTGCTAACAGTGACTCAGCTTTATAGCTGGGAAAGGTCATGATGAGCCAAACATCGCAGTTAACGCTGCATTTCTTCCACATTCGCTCAAATTTCAATCCCAAATGTAAGATACAATCTGTTTATCTTTATATATTTCTACACAGATAGACCAGGGACTGCACTTAAACTGGTGTGTGTGTGCGTGTGTGTGTGTGTGTGTGTGTGTGTGTGTGTGTGTGTGTGTGTGTGTGTGTCCCCACATTTTCACACTTGGCCCAAAGTCTGAAGGATTCGTTCTTGGCTTGTTCAGGTTTATTTCTGAACCACAGATTTTTCTCTGCATGATTTTTTTTTCTTCACAAAATGAAAAATATTTTCATGTTTAAGAACCAAAAATCCTTTTAAAAGTTGTAATAAAGCCAATGTGCATTCAAATGTTTTAGTTAATATTAAAGAAGAAGCCAACTTTACTGCACCAATACAAGTGTCTGTGTAAGATAAACTTGCACTGTTGTAGTCAAACCAGCGATCTGCGGGGTCCAAGCACTCTTCACAAATAGTGCCCCGAGTGGCCGCTTCCTCCCAGGTTACACAGAGCAATAAAGAGACTGTAGATGAACATTCTTATCAGGCTTTATGACTATAGCTCAACTGAAAGCTGATTGGCTGAAGGTGGGCATGTTTTTGCTGTAATTCAGTGATGATTAAAAAAAACAGTTACAGATAAGCACCATGATTTCAGCAGCACACCAAATTTCAGCTCAGTTGGACTTCTGGTCATTAATTTATCCTCCGATGACCTTAATGACAGCACTGATGCTGTCAGTTTTAGTCTGCATCATGACAAACACCAGCAAAAAATGTTAACTTCATTACACCGGATATTTTATCTTGTAATAATGTGACATTTTCTCATCCATTCATCCATCTTCTACACCACTTGTCCTACAGGGTCGCGGGGAACATGGAGCCTATCCCAGGGAGCATGGGGCACAAGGTGGGGCACACCCTGGATGGGGTACCAATCCATCACAGGGCACAATCACACACCTGTTCATACACTACGGACACTTCGGACATGCTAAATCAGCCTACCGTGGACTGGGGGAGGAAACCGGAGTACCCGGAGGAAACCTCCGCAGGACAGGGAGAACATGTGAACTCCACACACGCAGCAACGGCCGGAATCAAACCTCCAACCCCGGAGGTGTGAGGCGAACACGCTAACCACTACGCCACCGCGCGCCCGCATCGTCGCATAATAAGTAAGGAAACATTCATAAAGGTTTCTGATCGATGACCAGAGCCATGTTAATATCCAGCTGTGATCTCTTCATTAGAATCGGCTCATTGTAATGATAAATGTCAGGGTGTTAACAAAAGCATAATTAACTGAGTACATGTACACACTCCCCTTCATCCCTACACCACTAAACAATTAGGACAGTTATGTACACCGTGGGTTAGAGGAGACACAGAACCAGACAGTAGTATAAAGAGATGTTTGGGATAATAGATGCTAACAGGGTGTGCTAGTAATGAGATCATTAGCAGTTGGTATAAGATAACCTTCACAAAGCAATGCTAATGGATACACACACACATGCCCTGATGTACTGAAGCTTCATGTGTGTAAAAACCCATGATTTAAATGTAAAAACACTCACAAACAACACATACAAGCTGGTTCACTGTTCATGTTAGTAAAATAACTATAATAAAATAGTGGGCGGAGTCAATGTAAATAGATTCATTTAGCATCCAAGGACAGCAATATGTACCTTTTACCATTAGCAAACACTTCATTATTACAGGATTATATGCACAAATTAATACAACCAAAGTGCACGTATTACGTTTGTGGAAACTTGTTCAAAAGAA
>NC_030424.2:32005203-32007703 GCF_001660625.3 Ictalurus punctatus
TGTGTTCCTAGGGTCGTATGTTACTAAGGCCCTGTGTTCTCTACATCCTATATTTCTAGGGCCCCATGTTCTAAAAGTCCTATATTTCCAGGGTCCTATGTTTCCACCGACTTATCTTCCCATGGTCCTAGGTTCCCAGTGTTGTATGTTCCCAATGATTATTATTTCCAGGGTTCTATGCTGCCAAGGTCCTATGTCCCCAAGAGGTGGGCTTGGGCACGGTTCAGTTCATCTAGTGTGATAGCTAACCGTGGCTGAGTACGGAACACGACGTCAGGAATGCAAGTGAGAAAGTTATTCCAAATTACTGAATGCTTCCACAGCAAGTTAGCATCATAAGCTAGCTACATAAACTGTGCTAATGTTTAGCAAGAACGAAATAGCAGTGGACAATGGAAATCGATTCCCAAATTCTCCCAGAGCTAGCATGTTGAAGTTAACATCGTACGCTAGCTACGTGATCTGGAAATCTGTGGTGTTACATACTCCTGGTATTTTTAACCTCAGAACGAAGTCTCGGTGATCTACAAACACAAGCATGACTGCAAGCAAGGAGATGAGTGATTCACTCTCACTTATAAAGTGACATTTTGTTCAGCCATGTTTGCTGAAACGTTTCTGTAATGCCACAGTGTTTATCTTCAGAGTGTGATGCTAATGCTAGCCAACCGAGTCCTTCCCCGTGATCCTCTCCTCACAACCTCTGCCTCCATGTCTCTTCAGATCCTCCGAACTCTCTGATTCACATCTTCATTAGTGCATCTGACTCACAGCGCTACGCTACATACACACACCCCTCCGTACCTCAGGCGACTTCAGTCACAAACACTTAGCACGTCTCAAATCAAACCGAGCAAGTTCGCTAACAGCCTCGTATATCACTATAAACTGCTATAAACATCAAACTAAAAATGTAGCTAATGTGGCTATGAGTGCATGAAAGATACCAAAGGACATTTAACATAAACATGCTCAGGCTGTAGCGGGGAAACGCACAGCACTTAGCATTGTATAATCTGGACCACAATAACTTTTTATTTATTTTCCAGAAATCGCCTCGGTTTGGTTTTGTGATGCAGTTGGACTTTTCTTGTTTATCAGATTTCTTTCAACATCATACTTTGAAATTGTTTTCCTTCATTTATTTATAATACTTCATTTATAATACCTTTATTTATTTATGATTCCTTTATTTATAATACTCATTTTCAGCCCAGTTCCAATTCAGACAGTTCATTTAAGAGTCATGTTTTTGTTTATTTACTTCTACTGTTATCTGGTAATATTCACCCTATTCCACGTTGGTTATCTGAGTACTCCTGAGGATCTGATCTGGAATTGGCTTTTATTCATTTAAACATCTGTAGTGTGCTTCCAAAAACTTGACTCGGTTAGAATCCGGGCTCACTCGCCACATGCTGACATTATTATACTTTCTGAAGCCTGGTTAAGTAAAGCTATCTCAGATAAGGAAATAATTATAAGTGGTTAGACGTTGTTTAGACGAGACCGCCCGAGAAAGGGAGGTGGGATTGTAATTGATGTAATGAATGAGGGTGATCACAGGGTGATAACTGCAGTATTAGTACGATGTTTGAGGTTTTTATCTGACAGTGGTTGGATGTTATAGGCCTCCATCAGCAGAATCCGAATCTCTGGCTTTATTACAACAGCAACTTTCAAAAAGTGATTTTAGTGCAGTATTATTAGTTGGTGATTTTAAGTGGGACTGGTTATCCCCTGTTTCAAACCAGTTTAAACCTTTTTGTGATCTTTCATTTAGCACAGCTGATTGAAAATCCCACTCCAGTAAATGTTAAATGTTCAGATAAATCAACTTTATTAGATCTTTTTTTGACTAATACACCCCACAAATATACTGATATAGGTGTATTTGCTAAGGATGTCAGTAATCACTGTGTCATAGCTGCTGTGAGGGACACCAAACGTCTAGACCCCAAATTCTCCATACAAGAAACAGAAAACATTTTGTTGAACAAGCATTTCATCGTGATTTGTACCCTTATCCAGAGTGACTTGCAGAAGTGCTCTGAAGTCTCTATTGATAAATACATGCTGAGTTTAAGTATTAAGTATTTCAGTACTTCAGGAAGGGGTAGGTCTTCAGACGTGGTTTGAAGACCTCCAGTGCCTTAGCTGTTCGGTCGTCTAGGGGAAGTCCATTCCAGCACCGAGGCTCCAGAACAGAGAACTTCATGCAGATCTGAGAGATGGTGCTAGCAGTGCTAGAGGGTCGGAGGAGGCAGAACTGCAGGAGCGAGGTGCAGTAGTCCAGTCTCGAGATGAGCAGAGACTGAACCAGCACCTGAGTGGCCTGTGTGGAGAGAAACGGACGAATCCTTCTGATGTTGTGAAGGAGACATCGACATGAGCGTGTCTGATTAGCAGTGTGAGAGGAGAAGGACAGATGTTTGTCCACGGTTACACCAAGATTCTGTAATAATGAGTAATAATGGACATCGTCCCGGAGCAGCGGTAC
>NC_030424.2:32012703-32052703 GCF_001660625.3 Ictalurus punctatus
CTTCATGTGGCGATGCTCATACACGTGGCGATGCTCATACACGTGGCGATGCTCATACTTCACGTGGCGATGCTCATACACGTGGCGATGCTCATACACGTGGCGATGCTCATACTTCACGTGGCGATGCTCATACTTCACGTGGCGATGCTCATACTTCACGTGGCGATGCTCATACACGTGGCGATGCTCATACTTCACGTGGCGATGCTCATACTTCACGTGGCGATGCTCATACACGTGGCGATGCTCATACTTCACGTGGCGATGCTCATACACGTGGCGATGCTCATACTTCACGTGGCGATGCTCATACTTCACGTGGCGATGCTCATACACGTGGCGATGCTCATACTTCACGTGGCGATGCTCATACACGTGGCGATGCTCATACACGTGGCGATGCTCATACTTCACGTTCACGTAGTTAAAGTTGTGACACAATAAAGAGAACGCAGCATGTAAAACCATCTAAATGTAAATGAACACATTCTCAGTGCAGCAGCGTGTTATTGATCCACTGAGAACACTGATGAGGGAGCGTGACCACTTCATTTAAAAAAAGCATGATTGTTCCTCAAGATGATGTAGAGGTCACACACACACACACACACACACACACACACACACACACACACACACACACACACACACATATCCCTTTTTATCTCTTTTATATCTCTGTATATTTCTTTTGCTAAATGTTAAATTCCTGGCAGATTCTGTCACTGTATAATTAAAGGTACTTAAAAAGGGTTTTTCAAGGGTTAATTGGACAATGAAGGGTTTTTCGCTTCCAGAAAGGGTTCCGTAAGGGTTCTTTAACGGTGCACTGGGTAATTAAGGGTTTAAAACTGTCAAAAAGCTGAAAATATTCATGAATTTTTCCAATGGCAGAATTGAAAATATCAGAATTCAGACTATTAAATTTAAAATCAGACAGTTTTATAACTAAGCCTGTAGATGATAATATAACAATATCAGATCAACCATTAGAATGTTTTACTCCCCTTAAAGAGACCGGACTCACTTCAATAATCTCTTCAGCGAATTCCTCAACTTGTATACTAGACCCTGTGCCTACATGTTTCTTTAAACAGATTATTCCAGAAGTAATCACACCCCTTTTAAATATAATCAGTTCTTCCCTTAGCACTGGTTATGTACCTAAATCATTTAAAGTAGCAGTGATTAAACCCCTGATTAAAAAACCTGACCTCGACCCCTCTCAACTGTCCAGCTATAGACCGATATCAAACCTCCCCTTCACCGCCAAGATCTTAGAGACGGTTGTACACAGCAGCTCTGCTCGTACTTACACAGGAACAACATTCATGAAATGTATCAGTCAGGATTTAGACCTCATCATAGCACAGAGACAGCGTTAGTTAAAGTAGTAAATGACCTTCTACTGACCTCTGATCAGGGTTGTGTCTCGCTGCTTGTGTTACTCGACCTTAGTGCAGCTTTTGATACTATAGATCACACTATTCTCCCTGATAGACTAGAAAATGTTGTTGGTATTAAGGGAACAGTCCTCTCCTGTCTCAGGTCTTATCTGACCGATCGTTATCAGTTCGTAGATGTAAATGGTGACGTCTCCACACATACCGAGGTTAAATTTGGAGTTCCGCAGGGTTCTGTTTTAGGCCCACTCCTTTTTACTTTATATACGCTACCTCTAGGTCAAATTATTCGTAAACATGGAATTATCCTCCACTGTTATGCTGATGATACACAGCTGTATGTTTCAGCGAAGCCAGAGGACAGACAGCAGCTTAGTAAAGTTGAGGAACGTGTAAAGGACATTAGACGTTGGATGATTATTAACTTCTTTAAGGGATCTTTACATGGACAAGGGTTCTTATCTTCCAAAAAAGTTTTATAAGGGCGAAGTAGAAAATTAAGCGTTTGCATTTTCCATTAAAGGTTACTTCAAGGGTTCTGTGGATAATTAAGTTTTCCTAACTTCCACAACAGAGAACCTTCATCAAAGGTTCTTCGAAGGTTTATTGGATACTAAAGGGTTTTTAGCTTCCAGAAATGACTCTTTAAAGGTTCTCTGTGTAATTACGGCTCCATAGCTGGCCGATCTCCCCATTCTGCCTCCTTTAATCTCAGAAAAATCACTGTTCTCTTTTTGTCTTATTTCACCTCAGGAATTTTACAGCAGCACAATAGTGTAATAACACTGATCACTTATATCTAACTGATGTTTAATCATAGCAGGAACTTTTAATCTGCTGTGAAATAAATAGTTTGTAGTCATTTTAAAATGAATTATTTATGCAGTTTTTATACACTCGAGTTCAAATACTAATAAAATCTCAGCAAAGTACGACTTTCAAACCCACTTCCATTATTTTTCACTCATAATCTTACATTATTTCATATTCTAAACTCGATCAATGTAATAAAATTCTTTTTTCATTATTAAGGACCAAAACGTTCTGCAGTGCAGAATAAAACCCCGACTCCGGACCAAAGCTTCACGCGTCGCACTTCGCTCTTATAAACACTTAAACGCTGTTTATTGATCGTTCAGGTTTGTCGATTTTTTTACGTCGCATGAATTCTGAAGAAAGAAAAACGAAATTAGTTCTAAAATGTAATCAGAAGGCTGTGAGTTTTATTGACAAAATGTCTGATTATTAACCAGCAAAGCGTAAATATAAGAAAAGCTGAATATTCCGTACTCACCAGAAATAAAAATAAAAAAAGATGCGGGAGTGTGAAGAGAATATTCAGATAAACAGGATTAGCCTCGGATTTAAGTAATGCATCGTTGAATATTGAGGATCAGCTGAATAAAAAACTTCATACTGCAGCGTTGATTGACAGCAGAGAGAAAAGGAATAAATAAAAACATGAGCACTGAAACTTTGAGAAAATATTATACAATTCTCTCTCACACACACACACACACACACACACACACACACACACACACACACACACACGTCAGCTCTAATTTCAGTCAACTGTCTTTTTAAAAATAAAATTTCTGGTATAAAACACAGCCATTAGAAACGTGACATTTTCTTTCTCAAATAAATATTTTAAAATATTACAATTATTAAGTGTTTTTATTTATGTCTTTATTTACTGATTCATTCATTTATTTGGCTCGTCGCTGTACATCACACCACGACAGCATTGTTCACCTTTATTGATCAATTATTCAGGTAATTGACTAATTCATTATATCAGTGTTTATTAGTACTTGTCAGTGTTACAGTTGATTTGTATTGTTTGTGTTAGTCCTGTTTATCTACAGCTACATGTTTATCCCTGTCTTTTACACACATTCACCTGTTATAAAAAACTGTCTTTACCTTTAAAATGAAGCTCTTATAATTCTTACAGTCTTATACACGGTCACGGATATTTAATAAAACATTCTAGAACATTCCAGTCTTCTTTACTGGCATAGAATTGAGTCTTTACCCTGATCACTCGTTTCGTGCTTCCTGCACTTGATCTTTTATGGAGTTTTGTGGGCGTCGCTACATGCAAATGAGCTGCATCAGGAATGCAATGTTCGCTCTACGTGTGGTGAACACACACACACACACACACACACACACACACACTGGAGTACAAAGAAAAATCAACATTTCAGAAACTCTTGTAAATGCAGTGGAAATTTTAGTTCTGTTTGGCTTACGCAAACTTTTACACACAACTTATTAAAGAGTTCTAAAAGTTACTAAGGTTATGAAAGAGTTCATTCTGTACTCACTAACGTTCAATGAATAATTAGGTGATATGTCAGTCATGAATAATCAGTGAGTAAATGAGTAACACTCATCTGATAATGTAAAGTGTGTAGATCATTAATGTAATTAACACATCATTAGCTGAATGATGAGGTCCACATGTGTGTTCAGCGATCAGCTGCTGTTTTCTCTTTGCTTTTGCTTTTATTTTTGTACACTATAATATATTTACTTGCCTTATGCTCTTTGTACATATTTTATTTTATCTTTTTCATTTTTTATATACATTTATAGATTTAATCATTTTCAGGTGGCTTTTGTAACATAACTGCTTTAATTATTACATTTTTTCTTTCTTATTGTTTTAAAGCTCAGCCTCGTCATTTTTATTTGTTTTGTTTGATGTATTAATGCATATTACTGTTAGCAACATATTTTTGTTACACTACAATTGTCCAATTAAATTACCATAAATACTTCCAATAACACGTATTTTACACCGTTAAATACAGGGTGACATTATTTTGGGAGAAGAAAAAAAAAAAATTTTTATATATATATATATATATATATATATATATATATTTAAAGTAATGATGTAAACCATGTTCCCTTTCAAAGGGAACTTCGACGTTGCCTTTCGCATAACACTATGGGGAGCACTTCTCGCGCATGACCGGTATCTGAAGCTTGTGTAAAATCATGCCTATTTATAGGCCTGCCATTATCAAGTGATATGGCAATTAAGCGCGTTGCGTGATATAAATATGGCACCTGTGAACCGCGCTATCAGCCTTTATTATCTTCAGCAAAAGACTGCATGTCAGTTGTTTGTGTAAAGAAACAAAAAGACGCTTCATTTCCTCGCTATCTTTTCTCAAAATCTCAGAACTTTTCTATCCCTTTAAAAAAAAGAGAAGAAATAAAAGGTATGAGCGAGAGAGAAAATATGAGTGAGAGAATTCAGGAAGTGTGTTACAGCTTGCTCCCGTTTCATCACGGGGAATAGTGCACACTTTCTGGGTGAAGTGTCTAGGGGTGTAGCATGCGATGGCAGCCTCGAGAGGCTGCGCATGGTAATGCCTACATTAAGCCTTGTGGATCTGGGCCGCTGCCGAGGCATCTAGCCGTCTCAAGTTCGGGGGATCTCTTATGGATCCGGAAGAGGAGCCGGAGACGAGCGCTGCTCTATCTCTTGCTCTGTCTTCCGGGTTCGGCTCTCCGCTGGATTTTGGAGCTCGCGTCGCGACTCCTTCTGCTATGGAAAGCCAAAAGGGAAAGAGAAAAAACACACACACAAATAATAGTAATAATTCCTCTCTGACTCCAAGGAGCCAGAAGGATGTGCTAAAAACAGATAGCAGCATATAAAGAGCTGCTTGAAGTGATTACTAAGGCTGAATGCGCCTTTTTCTCCCCAGTGAAAGTAAATCCCTCACACTGCAGAAACTACCCTTTCTTCCAGAAGTGCATGAAAAAATATCAGGCTTCTGGGGGGGAAACCATGCATAAGCCATATTTATATCCCCATGACGTTGGATTATTCGGCCATTGTGGAGAATGAACGGCATGGCTATTTAGCTAGGCTGAAGGTGGAGGAGGTGCTTACGAGCTACCTCTCTCCATCGACGGCAGGTAATTAGGGGGGCCGGCTTTGCCATCCAAGCAACCGTGTAAGGCCACCATGGCATTGGTGGGCAAGGCCTATGCAGTAGTAGTCTTGCTTTTGGGTCACTGCAGACAATGACAGTGTTGCAATCCTGCTGAGTGAGCTTGACATATGGCGGCATTCAGCCAGTTCCTTCGCTGTTGTCTGGAGCTCATCCAGGCATCCACGAGTGGAGCCCAGGCCAGCACTAGTGCGAGGGAGACCCAGAAGGCGAGTATGGCAGCCCGCCATCCCCCACAGACAGCCAGGGGAACCGGGCAGCCACAGTCGCAGCCTGCTACTAGGCTTGATCTGAGAATGGTCATATAGGCCAAGCAGGCAAAGAAGAGCGGTCCTGAGGGGCCGTGGAGGGACGTATCAGGGGACATGAGGTTGTTAGGGCAGTTAGCCCCCAGTGCTTCTGTAGGGAGCCAAGGCGGTCCCCAAGTTTTCAGTGTTCTCTGGTCAGCGAGCTGTCACAGGGCAATGAAAATCTGATGCTTTCTCTCCAATAGAATGTGAAATAGTTAACGTCACTAAAAGACCATCTGGCAGCATGGAAACTACTACCGTAGAAAAGGGTTACCAGGTCCAGTTTATAGCTCGACCCCCCCGGTTCAGAGGTGTGCTCACCACAGTAGTTAGCACAGACCAGAGCCCGACGTTAACGCAAGAAGTAAGATCCCTCTTGGACAAAGGGGCCATAGAACATGTACCCCGTTCCATGAGGGAGGGAGGTTTTTACAACCATTATTTCCTGGTCCGCAAAAAAATAGGAGTATACGGCCAATTTTAGACCTGCGTCATCTGAACTGTACTCTTCGGACATACAGGTTCAAGATACTGATGCCCAAACTTATCGTTCCACAAATTCAGTTTGAGGACTGGTTTGTGACGATAGATCTAAAAGGTGTATATTTCAACATAGGAATATCGCTAGCTTTATCCCCTCGCACATTCACAAACTACATGGATGTCACTCTGGCTCCATTGTGACTCCAGGGCATCCGCGTACTAAACTACCTGGACGACTGGTTAATTCTAGCACGATCCAGAGAACTGGCAGTTCAACATCGAGATGTTGTTCTCACCCACATGAAGAGCTTGGGGCTCAGGCTGAACTTCAGAAAAGTATGCTTTCCCCAGTGCAGTGGACAACTTTTCTAGGGGTTATAAGGATTCTACTATGATGAGGGCATTTCTATCCCCAACATGCGTAGGGTCAATCCTATCAACACTGAACAAGATAAAGCTGGCTCTTGGGAGACTATTGGTGTTTATGGGCCTGTTGCACAGGAGACCGTTCACTGGTGGCCGAGAAGTTGGGGGTTTCCTCCAAGGACGAAAAAAAGGTATGAGCGAGAGGACGAAACCTCTGAGAGTAATCAGTGTCACACGGCGATGCCTACGTGACCTGAGAATTTGAGTGTCCCTGGCTTCTAGCCTTGGGTCACATTCTAGGGTGTCTCCTTAGCGCAAAATGGTAATGACAGACACCTCCCTTATGGGCTGGAGCGTGGTCTTAGACAGCTGTCCAGCTCACGGTCTCTGGTGCGGCCCTCATCTGGAGCGGCATATAAATTGCCTAGAAATGTGGGCCATATTTCTAGCACTGAAATTCCTTCTTCCTCAATTGAGAGGTCACCATGTGTTTACAGACAACACACTGGTGGTCTCATATATTGACCACCAGGGAGGATTATGTCTGTGCCCCCTTTTCAGGCAGGCCCAAGTAATTCTTCTCTGGGCAGAAGGAAAGTTTGTCAGTTAGTGCAATGTACATTCTGGGAATATGGGGGCAGACATCCTGTTGAGGCAGGGGCTGAGGCCCAGGAATTGGTGGCTCAATCCACAAGTGGTGGAGCCCATATGGCGAGGTTTGGCCAAGCGGGACTGCATGTGTTAGCCTCCGAGGAGACAACACACGGCCCGCTGTGGTTCGCCCTCACTCCTCCCACACAATTAGGGCTGGACGCCATGGTGCACATGTGGCTGAGGTCACATCTGTACGTTGTTCCCCCCATTGCCCTGCTCCCACAAGTTCTAGCGAGAGTTCGCCAAGACAGTCTATGTCTGCTGCTAGTAGCACCTTATTGGCCAGCTTGAATATGGTTCTGAGAGATAATATCCCTGCTAGATGGCACTCCTTGGGAGATTCCCATCCACAGGGATCCACTGTAGACCCAGTGAACTGCGCAATAGCTACAGTCCTGGAGTTCTTACAAGAACATTTCTCAGCAGGGTGGGCTCCTTCTACAATCAGGGTTTACGTGGCCACCATTTCGGCCAGCCATGCCCCTGTTGATGGAGCCTCTGTGGGGCAACATCCTCTAACTTCAAGGTTTATGCGTGGTGTCAGGCGGCTGAGGCCCATCTGCAGGCCGTGCATACCTTCCTGGGACCTTCTAGGGTCCTGGAAGGTCTGTCAGGTGCCCCATTTGAGCCCTTAGAGTGGATCTACTGTCTCAAGCTGGAGGGCTGATTTATCACCTTCGGGCAGAACTATGGAAACTGTGGGTCTGGCCCCTGAGGGGCACCAGCTCATAGATTCTGGTCTCACAACTGAGATTGTAGAGACCATGTTAAGTGCTAGAGCTCCATCCACAAGGAAATTGTATGCACTCAAGTGGCAGCTTTTTGTCTTGTGGTGTGAGGAACGTCAGCTAGACCCAGTGAACTGTGCAATAGCTACAGTCCTGGAGTTCTTACAAGAACGTTTCTCAGCGGGGTGGGCTCCTTCTACAATCAGGGTTTACATGGCCGCCATTTCGGCCAGCCATGCCCCTGTTGATGGAGCCTCTGTGGAGCAACATCCTCTAACTTCGAGGTTCAGGTGTGGTGTCAGATGGCTGAGGCCCATCTGCAGGCCGTGCATACCTTCCTGGGACCTTTCTGTGGTTCTGGAAGGTCTGTCAGGGACCCCATTTGAGCCTTCTGAGAAGCTTCTGACTCTAAAGGTAGGTCTTCTGCTGGCCCTGACATCTCTCACGCGAGTAGGAGATCTACAAGCTCTCTCTGTTGCCCCTTCCTGCCTTGATTTTGCTCGTGGATTAGCCAAGGCCTTCCTGTATCCTATGCCGGATTATATTCTAAAGGTGCCTACATCGACTGCCCACCCTGTGGTGTTGCAGAATTTCTGCCCGCCTCCATTCCCCAAACCGGAACAAGAGAGAATGCATCTGCTGTGTCCAGTAAGGGCTCTCTGTAATTACGTCCACCACTCCGGTCAGTGGCGTAAGTTGGAGCAGCTGTTGGTCTGCTTTGGTGGCAACAGTAGAGGTCATGCTGTGTCAAAGCAGCGCATCTCTAATTGGATAGTGAAAGCAATCTCGATTGCTTATGAGGCGCGCGGTCTCGCTACGCCTCTGGGCATAAGGGCTCATTCCATTAGGGCGGTTGCCTCCGCAAAGGCTTTGTCCAAAGGGGTATACTTACAGGATGTGTGTGCTGCTGCAGGCTGGTCTATGCCACACAAATTCATTCATTATTACAGCCTGGATATTGATTCCACCCCAGGCTCAAATGTCTTGCAGTGACCCTCGGGCTCGGGTCTTTTTGAACAGGCCGTACCCTCGGTATGACGGAGTGGGTATTCTCGTTCCCATACTGTTATGCTAAATGCAATGTCTAAGTTCCCTTTGAAAGGGAACATCTGGGTTACCCTGTTCCCTGAGAAGGGAACGAGACGTTGCGTAGCTTTGTCATACCAGGGCAGGCCTGTGAATTGCATCTTTGCTTCAGATAAAAGAGGCTGATGGCGCAGTTCACAGGTGCCATATTTTTAGCATGTGACGCCCTGAATTGCCACGTCACCTGATCATGGCAGGCCTATAAATAGGCATGATTTTACACAAGCTTCAGATGCCGGTCACGCGTGAGAGGCGCTCCCGTAGTGTTATGCTAAACGCAACGTCTCGTTCCCTTCTCAGGGAACAAGGTTACATGCATAACCCAGATGTTTTCTTGTGTGTTTTGTTTTTTTAGACTTCTATTTTTTAAACCCTGCATTCATTCTAGTAATAAATCCAGTAATTGGTTCTGTAATTCAAGCTACATGTAATATGCAAAATTGTATGCGAATTCATTCCAAATGATTGCTCCATTAAATTCTTTAGACCAATCCTTTGACATGTCCAGTATTGCCGTAATCATTCCCGCTGAAGACTGTTCAGTTACAAAAATATTTGAAAATTAATTACTAATAAATAAATAAATAGTTTAATTTTAAATACACAATTTATTTAAAAAAACATGCTAATGTGTATAAATAATCCAGTAGATTATACAATTTATCATCAATGAATGCCATTTCTTTTCAGAACATGAAGAATGTGTGTGATGGTTAGCGCCCTCAGCTGCTTACACTGTGAATTACATTTACCTTCCCTCCGACTGGCCACACCCCCTTCTGCTAAAACTACACAGCTACATTGAAATGTTTACAATTTACTCCTAAAGTTTTTGCCTTTATAACTCCAGCGTTACTAATCTGGAAGTGTGATGGCTAATATATCAAACTTACACATTATAATAGTTATAATACCAGTATTACCTAGCTAATGGTTTAATTTACACAATATAATAGTTAGCCTAATGTTAGCTAACTGGAGAAGTAATAGTATTAGCTAAGCCTACTACTTAGCTGGCAATATTAGCACACTGTTTAGCTAGCTAGCTTAGCTAAAGTTGCTAATAAGTTGTTACATAAGCGCACTTCTTTTGTGTGTGTGTTTGAGTGTGTAATTAGTGAATTAATTTTTTTTTTTAACTAAACAAAATGTGTACCAACCATGACCCGCATCACATGTGGGCGGAGCTAATGAAATGGACATATGTTTATGTACTAGAAGCATTCTTAAACAAAACCTGCGTACCTTTAAAACAGAACAGGCCACTCGCATGTGTGTGTGTGTGTGTGTGTGTGTGTGTGTGTGTGTGTGTGTTTGTGTGTGTGTGTATGTGTGTGTGTGTGTGTGTGTGTGTATGTGTGTGTGTGAGTGTGATTCCAGGTCAGGAAACCATGTACACTCCCAGTTTTACAGTTTTTTTTACAGTTTTGCAGTTTTACATTTCTATAGGTAACACACACACACACACACACACACACACACATACACCCTGTGCAGTGTCATTTAATATCTGTGTTCCCGTGCTGCAGAGAAATGCTGTGTGGAATTTTAATGAGCGAAGCCAAAACAGTGCCACTCTCTCTCTCTCTCTCACTCTCTCTTATAGCTCTCAGCCCTTTAACATCCTTCCATCCTTCACTGTTTACTCCTCCAGTACACCACTTCAATTGCCATCACTCTGGCAGTGTGTGTGTGTGTGTGTGTGTGTGTGTGTGTGTGTGTGTGTGTGTGAGAGAGAGAGAGAGAGAGAGAGAGAGAGAGAGAGAGAGAGTACTCTGTATGAACCTTTGGTTCGATTATTATTATTATTATTATTATTATTATTATTATTATTATTATTATATAATTATGTTATTTGTAATTTAAATAAATAAATGAATAAACATACAATGTTCCTTTTGCTTATTGTAATTTATATAAATTATATATATTGTGCAATAATTTAAAATAATTTAAAAATAATATTACTACTAGAAATAAGTATTGAACACGTCAGCATTGTTTTTAGTAAATATATTTCCAATGAGATTATTCACATGAAATTTTCACCAGACGTCAGTATTAACTCAAGAAATCTGGAAATATAAAGAATTCACAACATTAAAGTTCATAATAAAGTTCTGTGTAATAAAATGGAATGACACGGGGAAAACAGTATTGAACACGCTAAGAAAAAGCAGTTCTCCAAGGCAAGGTAAGGGAAGGAACCAGCCGAAACCCGTAAGTAATGATACCCCCTATCTGTGCAAATTAATATCAGCTGGGTTAGTAAATTGAGGGTCAATAAAAAGGCTTTTCGTTACCAAGGTTTCACACAAGAAACATCTCATGATGGGTAAAAGCAAAGCGCTCTCCCAAGACCTTCACACCCTTATTGTTGTGAAACATATTGATGGAATCGGATACAGACATATTTCTAAACTTCTGAATCCTCCAGTAAGCACCATTGGAGCCGTTATCCACATGTGGGAGCAACATCACTCCGTCATCAACCGGCCACGCACAGGAGCTCCTCACAAGATCTCTGACCAGGGAGTCAGAAGAATAGTCAGAAGAGTAGCCCACGAGCCAAGGACCACTCGGAAAGAGCTCCAGAAACACTTGGAGGCAGCAGGTGCCATCGTCACAGAGAAAACAATAGGAAATGCACTCCACTGCTCACGCTCACACGCAAGACTCCATTACTAAAGAAAAGGCATGTCAAAGCTCGTTTAAAGTTTGCTACGACTCATTTGAACAAGCCTGTGAAATACTGGGAGAGTGTAGTCTGGTCAGACGAGAGCAAAACTGAACTTTTTGTCTGTGATACTACACACCGTGTTTGGAGAAGAAATGGCACTGCATATCTCCCTAAAAACACTTCACCAACAGTGAAGTGTGGAGGTGGAGCATCATGGTGTGGGCTGTTTCTCATCACATGGTACTGGCAGACTTCATATAACTGAAGGAACGATGAATGGAGCCCTTTACCGGGAGATTCTTGAGAAGAATCTGCTGCCATCCACCAGGATGATGAAGATGAGACGTGGGTGGAGCTTCCAGCAGGACAACGATCCAAAGCATACAGCAAAGGAAACTCTCAATTGGTTTCAGAGGAAATAAATCAAGCTGTTAGAACGGCCCAGCCAATCACCTGACTCGAATCCAACTGAACAAGATTTAAAGACGATATGTTTAGAAGAACGGGACAAAAATCACATGCGAATACTGTGACACATTAATTTCTTCATACAGGAAGCGTCTTGAAGCGTCATTACAAACAAAGGCTTCTCCACTAAGTATTAAATACATTTCAGTTAGCGTGTTCAATACTTTTTTCCTCCATTGTACATAACTTTTATTAACTGTGAAATTTAATGCTAACAGTAATTAATGCAATCAGAACATTTTTTTCTCAGATTTTTGTATTTGTGAAATGAAAATTTAGTTTGTTTGTTTTCCTATTTGTTTATTATAAAGTCAACCTGCCTATGGACTACAGATGAGAATTTGCCAATTTGTGTATATATATATATATATATATATATATATATATATATATATATATATATATATATATATACACATGCCTTGATATATATAATGCCTTGAATGGCAGCTCTGCTCCCATTGGTGTGAGAATGTGTGTGTGGTGAATGAGACACAGTGAACAGATCTTTGGATAAAAGCGCTATATAAGCGTGCCATTTATCAATATGAACACTTCCTTAAAATCTAAACAGTATATTTTCCCCTCACACATTAAGCCATGATATCGCAGTGTTTTCCACCCTGGACTTTGGTGCAGTACCGTGTTTTAGCCCAGTAACAGTAAAACTACATATCAGCTCTGGCTGAAGCATTTAGTCTAATCTAGGATCGATCAGATGCTTTATTAAAGAAACCACTCTTTTATTAAAGCTCAGCTGCTGTGAGGCTCAGTGTGGAATCAGCACTTTCCTGATCAGCACCTTATACCGATCAATGATGCATGATCCGGAGATTCACTGCTGAACGCCAGCCAACTGAAACGAGACCGTGTCAGGAACACATGAACACACACACACGAACACACATACACAGAAAGCATGTGCAATCAAACTTAAACATGAGTGCACCACGAGAACTGATTTTAGCCATAAAATTACCAAGCGCGTTCACAACAGAGCTGGTCCACATCAGCCACACCCACAAAACACCATAAAAGGGCAGAGCTCACAGACACCACTAAATGATTGGTGAATAAACTATGAAAGAGCACAAACGAATCGTGGCATTAAATCTTCCAGTAATGCAACTCAGCCACTGCAGCGCATCAGCTACCATAGACACACACTACTTCCTTCTGTTACCGGGTGCCATTACTTTTATATAGAGGATACGACCGAACTTTAGGATATAGAGGATACAACCTCACAGAGAGAGCGGGTACAGAAGGAGAACAGAAAAGGACCCAGCACTAAGCCTTGTGGGACACCAGTGGAGGGTTTATGTGGAGCAGATGTGCATCTCCTCCATGTCACCTGATAAAACCCATCACCAGATAGGACTCACAGCGCTGCCATGCTGTAACACAAATTCCAACACTCATGTAGATTTAAACAGCACAGAATCTTCTGATTGACTGTGTTGAAGGCTATGATATAACAATACAATTATAACAAGACACAGATGCTGCTAATCTGTTTCACTTCCTGCTACAGGGAGCCGCCTGCTGGTGTGGAGTGGCATGACAATTACACTTCTGATGTTTTACTCAGAAGATACTCAAAGCTGTCATATCTCACAGAAAATAGAAAAACTGGAATCTGTGTGTTACTACTTCTTATAATACCTAGCTGTTTTTGGTAGCTTTGACTCATACTGGGGTTTTTGATATGATAACTAGGTCTTTTTCTTCTTATTGATCTTTGCTAGTGTTGACTGACTAGCTGGATAGCTAACTGCTAGTAAACTAGCTCACATTAGTCATGGACACGAGTGGGATTAAATCTTAATTTAAATACACAGTTTTATACATTTCTTCTCTCTCTCTCTCTCTCTCTCTCTCTCTCTCTCTCTCTCTCTCTCTCTCTCTATTGTTCTCTCTCTTCTTGATTGACATGTGGTTCAGTTCCTTCTGTCAGACCAGTGGTTATGTCATTTAATACAACATTTAAAATAACACAATAATGACATATTTAAAAAGAAAACAAAAAACTGTAACATACACTATATGGCCAAAAGTATGTGCACCTCTGACCATCACACCCATATTTTCTTGGTGAACATCCCATTCCAGATTTATTCCCCCTTTAATGTTATAATGAGCTCCACTCTTCTGGACAGGCTGCCCACTAGATTTTGGAGCGTGACTGTGGGGATTTATGTGCAAGCGCATTAGTGAGATCAGGCACTGATGCTGGGTGAGGAGGCCTGGGGTGCAGTAGTGTACATGTTTATATGATTTTTTCTGACCTCACAACTTTATGTACAGAATGACATCAACAGTGATCAGGGTTGTAATATTTGTTATATGTATACAGCAGACATGTATAGCCACACTAGTAAATGACAGGGTGAAAAAATACATCATGTGTCCTTTACAGCCGAAATCACCAGCTACTGAGGACTAACCTCTGCTTCTGTGCGGCAGCATTAGCATGTTAGCGCCCACTCATACATGCAGAGAGACTGATTAGCTTAGCATTACCTCTGTGGGGATTAGCCAGGCTTTAAACCCACAACTATTAAGTGTGTCAGTTCTCAGTTTGGTGTTATTGATGATGCAATGTATTGGGAGAGGTCTGGGTTATGATGTAATTCAGTGGGAGGGGTCTGGGTTATAATGTTATACAGTGGGAGGGGTCTGGGTTATGATGTAATACAGTGGGAGGGGTCTGGGTTATGATGTAATACAGTGGGAGGGGTCTGGGTTATGATTATGATGTAATTCAGTGGGAGGGGTCTGGGTTATAATGTAATTCAGTGGGAGGGGTCTGGGTTATGATGTAATACAGTGGGAGGGGTCTGGGTTACAATGTAATACAGTGGGAGGGGTCTGGGTTATGATTATGATGTCATATATTGGAAGGGATTTGTGTTATGATGTAATATATTGGGAGGGATCTGGATTATGATTATAATGTAATACAGTGGGAGGGGTCTGTGATATGATGTAATACAGTGGGAGGGATCTGGGTTATGATTATGATATAATGTATTGGGAGGGGTCTGGTTTATAATGTAATGTATTGGGTGTGGTCTGGGTTATGATGTAATACAGTGGGAGGGGTCTGGGTTATGATGTAATACAGTGGGAGGGGTCTGGGTTATTATGTAATACAATGGGAGGTGTCTGGGTTATTATGTATTACAGTGGGAGGGGTCTGGGTTATGATTATGATATAATGTATTTGGAGGGGTTTGGGCTATGATGTAATACAGTGGGAGGGGTCTGGGTTATGATGTAATACAGTGGGAGGGGTCTGGGTTATGATGTAATACAGTGGGAGGGGTCTGGGTTATTATGTAATATAGTGGGAGGGGTCTAGGTTATGATGTAATACAGTGGGGGGGTCTGGGTTATGATGGAATACAGTGGGGGGGTCTGGGTTATGATGTAATACAGTGGGAGGGGTTTGGGTTATGATGTAATACAGTGGGAGGGGTCTGGGTTATGATGGAATACAGTGGGAGGGTCTGGGCTATGATGGAATACAGTGGGAGGGGTCTGGGTTATGATGTAATACAGTGGGAGGGGTCTGGGCTATGATGGAATACAGTGGGAGGGGTCTGGGTTATGATGGAATACAGCGGGAGGAGTCTGGGTTATGATGTAATACAGTGGGAGGGGTCTGGGTTATTATGTAATACAGTGGGAGGGGTCTAAGTTATGATGTAATACAGTGGGGGGGTCTGGGTTATGATGGAATACAGTGGGAGGGTCTGGGCTATGATGGAATACAGTGGGGGGGTCTGGGTTATGATGGAATACAGCGGGAGGAGTCTGGGTTATGATGGAATACAGTGGGAGGGGTCTGGGTTATGATGGAATACAGCGGGAGGAGTCTGGGTTATGATGTAATACAGTGGGAGGGGTCTGGGTTATTATGTAATACAGTGGGAGGGGTCTAAGTTATGATGTAATACAGTGGGTGGGGGTCTGGGTTATGATGGAATACAGTGGGAGGGGTCTGGGTTATTATGTAATACAGTGGGAGGGGTCTAAGTTATGATGTAATACAGTGGGTGGGGGTCTGGGTTATGATGGAATACAGTGGGAGGGGTCTGGGTTATGATGGAATACAGTGGGAGGGGTCTGGGTTATGATCATGATGTAATGTAGGGAAATCTGGGTTATGATGTACTGGGTGGATGACTTTAGAGGCAGATGGATGAGTGGAAGGATTTAAAGGACAAATGGATGGAGGGATGGACAATATTGGGGCAGATGGAAGGATGGATGAATGGATTTAGGTAGGGATACATGGGTGTATGGCTTTCGGCACAGATGGGTGGATGTCTCTCTCTCTATTTTCTCTAACCCTCACTCTCACACACCCAGTATTGCAGACATTTTTATAGAAATAGCAATAAAAGAAAAAGAGAAACAATAAAATAATAAAATAGAGCAAAAAAGAGCAAATGCCCATTCATTTTGTGTGTGTGTGTGTGTGTGTGTGTGTGTGTGTGTGTGCGTGTGTGAATCTCTGTGTGTGTGTGTGTGTGTGTGTCCGATGACAGGTGGTTTGTCTTCAAATAGCACCTTCTACTTTTTATTTTTCACTTTCACTGACTCTCTCTCAATGCCTGGGGTCACACACACACACACACACACACACACACACACACACACACACACACACACACACACACACACACACACAAACTTCATTGACAGCTGCTGAAAAGTCGCTGTGAGCTTTTATGAAGAGTGTGTGTGTTTGTGTGTGTGTGTGTGTTGTAGCACCACTGACTGCTTTTATTACATCAGATATGAAAAACTGATACACAAACAGGATATCTGTCAAATAACACACACAGTGTTCTGACAGCAGTGCGGTGCGTTCTGATTGGCTGACAGCAGTACGCTTCTGTTTATCTGTCTGTGTATCTGTCTATCTGTTTATCTCCATCTATGTGGCTATATGTTTGCCTATTTGCTCTGTCTGTATATGTGTCTATCTATCTATCTGTCTCTCTCTCTCTATCTATCTATCTATCTATCTGTCTGTCTGTCTATCTGTTTATCTCCATGTATGTGGCTATATGTTTGCTCTGTTTGTATATGTGTCTGTCTTTCTATCTATATATCTATATCTATCTATCTATCTATCTATCTATATATATATACACTCACACATATATATATATATAATATATATATATATATCTGTCTGTCTGTCTGTCTGTCTCTCTATCTATCTGTATGTCTGTATATTAAATACACAGTGCTGGTATTTTGTTTTCAGCGTATTTGCCTTTTTGGATATTTTAAAACTTTGCCTTTGTGATAAATACGATCTGTCAAACCCTCTCCGGGGGCGTACACACACACACACACACACACACACACACACACACACACACACACACACACACACACACACACACACACACTGTGAGCAAAAAAAAGCAGGAAATAGATTTTTCCCTCCTGCAGCTAATGTGTATCAAGTAAATAGGCCTCATCATCACATTATCACGTGTGTGTGTGTGTGTGTGTGTGTGTGTGTGTGTGTGTGCTGCCACAGAATTCTGTTACTCTTACATTCTAATTATTTGTGGTTTTGTTATTTATTTGATTTTCCCATGTACCAGTGTGTGTGTGTGTGTGTGTGTGTGTGTGTGTGTGTGTGTGTGCATGCTTAGGCCGGGTCAAAGCCAAGGGCACGGTGATTACTGACACTAATGAATTACTATTACACAGTACACACACACACACACACACATACACACACATACACACACACACACACACACACACATTTTGGCAGATTGCTTGTATGTAATCAGGTGCTGATTAATTCATTATTTTACAGAATGTCAGAGTGCACTTGTTAGTTTTAGGCTCCGTTTTGTCTGAACTCTGAGTCACACTGATTTCAGAAATGACAAAATTCAGGTGATGTCATAATGTCTTCCATCCATCCATTCATCTTCTATACCGCTTATCCTTTTCAGGGTCACGGGGAACCTGGAGTCTATCCCAGGGAGCATGGGGCACAGGGCGGGGTACACCCTGGACAGGGTGCCAAACTATCACAGGGCACAATCACACACACACTCACACACATATTCACACACTACGGACACGCCAATCAGCCTACCATGCATGTGTTTGGACTGGGGGAGGAAACCGGAGGAATAGAGAGGGAGTAAACCCCCGCAGCACGGGGAGAACATGCACACTCCACACACACACGGTGGGAATCGAGCCTCTGACCCGGGAGGTGTGAGGCGAACGTGCTAACCACTAAGCCACTGTGCGCCCATCATAATGTCATTTTAATATTTATATATAATAATGTATAGATGGATTGGGTGTCCAGGGTGTACCCCGCCTCGTGCCCGATGCTCCCTGGGATAGGCTCCAGGTTCCCCGTGACCCTGAAAAGGATAAGCGGTATAGAAGATGGATGGATGTATAGATGTAACACACTGCAAACCCACTCATTCCCTCACCATCCCTCTCTCTATTCCCTCTCTCTATTCCCTCTCTCTATTCCCTCTCTCTATTCTCCATCTCTTTATTCCCTCCTTATTCTCTCTCTCTATTCTCTCTCTTTATTCTCTCTTTATTCTCTTTTATTCTCTCTCTATTCTCTCTCTTTATTCTCTCTCTCTTTATTCTCTGTCTCATTATTCTCTCTCTTTATTCTCTCTTTATTCTCTTTTATTCTCTCTCTATTCTCTCTCTTTATTCTCTCTCTCTTTATTCTCTGTCTCATTATTCTCTCTCTTTATTCTCTCTTTATTCTCTTTTATTCTCTCTCTATTCTCTCTCTTTATTCTCTCTCTCTTTATTCTCTGTCTCATTATTCTCTCTCTTTATTCTCTCTTTATTCTCTTTTATTCTCTCTCTATTCTCTCTCCTTATTCTCTCTCTATTCTCTCTCCTTATTCTCTATCTATTCTCTTTATTCTCTCTCTATTCTCTCTCTATTCTCTCTCTTTATTCTCTATCTATTCTCTCTCTTTATTCTCTCTCTCTATTCTCTTTTTATTCTCCCTCTTTATTCTCTCTCTTTATTCTCTCTCTCTTTATTCTCTCTCTTTATTCTCTCTCTTTATTCTCTCTCTTCACATTAATAAGACAAAAAAACACAGACTCCGTTCATAAACGTTAAATAAACATCTCCTTACAGAAAACTTCATAGCATTTACAATTATACACATTTTGAATTCCTTTATTATTAGCGTAGCCTCCGCTGTACACGTCCCAGTGAACGAGCCGTTACTATAGAAACGATAACGTATTAGAACGAGTTTGTTCATTATAAATAAATAAACCTGTGATTTGCAGCTGTGCTCCTGTCAGAGCCGAGTCGTGGCTCTGTGCTCTTTTCCTCGCAGAAAATCACACAAAATCTTAGTATATGAATAGATGTTTGAGAGCAAAAAATAAAAAATCACATCTATTCAGCACACTGAAAGAAGCTTTGTCTGTTTCTCAGGTTTTGATTGAGTAAGAGAGGCTGAGTGCTGCAGCAGAACGGCTGAGAAAAGCACAAATTCCCGACAGAAACTCTGACAATGAGATAAAAAGAAGAAAAAAACTCAGAATCCATTAAATCAACAGGCCAGTCACAACGCAGCGTTATGATCAACGTGTAATCTAACAGGAATTCCTTGTTACTGAATGTTAATATTATTAATAATTTGACATGATATATATATATATATATATATATATATATATATATATATATATATATATATATATATATATATATATATATATGTATATATATATATACAATAGCTAGGGTTACCATGTCAGTCAAATATAAGTAACTATGTAATTAATAGCTGGATAAAATCAGGTTGAATAGAACTATCTAACTAGCTTTACACTGAATAGTTATGTAATTATAAATACCTGAATAATTAGCTTTTAATCTGAATCCAGACCACAAGTTCTTTTAGTTTTACATGCTGTACCTGTCCGTTTAACACCTGTCCTCGTGTGTGTTTCTGGTTCTGTTCGGTTTTTATCTAAAATATACAAGCGTGAAAACATCAGTTTGACCTCTCGCACTGTAATTACATCCTTTCATCATTATTATTATTATTATTATTATTATTATTATTATTATTATTATTATATCATTATTATATTATTATTATTGTTATTAATGCTGGCATTAATCTCCAGTTTACAACCTTGTCCATTACACTTGCAGATTTGTGAATCCAGAGCCAATAAGGAAATGCGAGGGCATGCCTTTGGACTCTACTCAGAAAAATCCAGATGGATGGAGTGAAGTCCAGATGTTACGTCTGTGAAAGTCCCTCATATTCAGAGTCAGGTTACGCAGCTGCATGATCACATTAATTGCTGGGCTAATTGAACAAAATGGCTTCCACACTCATTATTCAGCAGCACACAGAATAGCACTTGATCCAGCACATACTGTTTACTTTTTATTTATTTATTTATTTATTTATTTATTTATTTATTTATGCATTTATATCGTTACTCCTGCACAACTTAATAAGCCACGAGACACTAAATCGAGGTCATAAAATCAGTGTGTGTGTGTGTGTGTGTGTGTGTGTGTGTGTGTGTGTGTTAATTCTATGCATTCTGCTGTAAAGAAAGTGTGCACAGGGTGTGAAGGATAATCTGACCGAGCGCTCATCTGCTACGCTTACAGACAAACTGTAACTTCATTCATCATTTCATCCATAAAATACTCACATAAACTACGTCTCTGAGTCTGACGCGTCTCCTCCGATGTCCTGCATGTGGAAAAAAAACTTTACCTGATGATATTATTAATTCACTAACAGTGTCATATTTATGTATTTCATTTTGTCTTTGATTGGCATTCCATAGTGTGTTTGAGTAAATTTACAGCTAAAACATACATTTCAGTTCAAGATCAGAATGGCAAAAACACGATTCGATGTATTTTCCTCCTTTTTCCTTGCGAGCCTCCAGTGTAACGCAGTGTGATGTAAACCATAACAAACCTCTACATTCTAAAAGACTTCTGAAGCCTCCATCGTTGTGATTTTCATCTCGTATTAATGCAGAGTTTTAGAAAGCTGCTCATTAAAATGGAACTGTTGTCTTTTATGATAGAATAGATCAGATCGATCTTTTAACCCATCATTTCTCTCAAAACCAAGCTTTTACACCCACACGTTTAGCATTTTGTAAGCACTGTGTAGGCCTGCTTCCTCTGAGAAATGCAAATGTTGCTCTGAAAGTTAATGTTTAAAAGTTAATCTTGCCTTGCAGGATTTTTAAAGCTCCTTAAACACAATTAGTTACATAAATAGTTTTATATTCACGTCATGTGCTCACTACATACTCAAAAGAAAAGCACAGGGTTAGGGGTAGGGTTAGGGTTGTGGTTTGGGATTTGAGGTGGGGTTAGGGATTTGGGGTAGGGTTGGGGATTCGGGGCAGGGTTATGGATTCGGGGTGGGGTTAGGGACTCGAGGTGGGGTTAGGGATTCGAGGTGGAGTTAGGGATTCGGGGTAGAGTTAGAGATTCGAAGTAGCTTTAGGGATTCGGGGTAGAATTAGGGATTTGTGGTAGGGTTAGGCATTAAGGGCAGGGTTAGGGATTCGGGGCAGGGTTAGGGATTCGGGGTAGGGTTGGGGATTCGGGGCAGGGATAGGGATTCGGGGTAGGGTTAGGGACTCGAGGTGGGGGTTAGGGATTCATGGTGGAGTTAGGGATTCGGGGTAGAGTAAGAGATTTGAGGGAGGTTAGGGATTCGGGGTAGGGTTAGGGATTCAGGGTAGGGTTAGGGATTTGGGGTAGGGTTAGGGACTCGAGGTGGAGATAGGGATTCGGGGTAGAGTTAGAGATTCGAGGTGGGGTTAGGGATTCGGGATAGAGTTAAGGATTTGTGGTAGGGTTAGGCATTAAGGGCAGGGTTAGGTATTCGGGGCAGGGTTAGGGATTCGGTGTAGGGTTGGGGATTCGGGGCAGGGTTAGGAACTCAGAGTGGGGTTAGGGATTCGGGGCAAGGTTAGGGATTCGGGGTAGGGTTAGGGATTCGAGGTGGGGTTAGGGGTTCGGGGTAGAGTTAGGGATTCAGGGTAGGGTTAGAGATTCGAGGTGGGGTTAGGGATTCGGGGAAGGGTTAGGGATTTGGGGCAGGGTTAGGGATTCGAGGTGAGGTTAGGGATTCGGGGTAGGGTTAGGGATTCGGGGTAGGGTCAGAGACTCGAGGTGGGGTTAGGGATTCGAGGTGGGGTTAGGGATTCGGGGTAGAGTTAGGGATTCAGGGTAGGGTTAGGTATTCAGATAGGGATTAGGGATAGGGTTAGGGTTAGGGACTCGAGGTGGGGTTAGGGATTCGGGGAAGGGTTAGGGATTCGGGGTAGGGTTGGGGATTCGGGGCAGGGATAGGGATTTGGGGTAGGGTTAGGGACTCGAGGTGGGGGTTAGGGATTCATGGTGGAGTTAGGGATTCGGGGTAGAGTAAGAGATTTGAGGGAGGTTAGGGATTCGGGGTAGGGTTAGGGATTCAGGGTAGAGTTAGGGATTTGGGGTAGGGTTAGGGACTCGAGGTGGAGTTAGGGATTCGGGGTAGAGTTAAGGATTTGTGGTAGGGTTAGGCATTAAGGGCAGGGTTAGGTATTCGGGGCAGGGTTAGGGATTCGGTGTAGGGTTGGGCATTCGGGGCAGGGTTAGGAACTCAGAGTGGGGTTAGGGATTCGGGGCAAGGTTAGGGATTCGGGGTAGGGTTAGAGATTCGAGGTGGGGTTAGGGGTTTGGGGTAGAGTTAGGGATTCGGGGTAGGGTTAGAGATTCGAGGTGGGGTTAGGGGTTTGGGGTAGAGTTAGGGATTCAGGGTAGGGTTAGGTATTCAGATAGGGATTAGGGATAGGGTTAGGGTTAGGGACTCGAGGTGGGGTTAGGGATTCGGGGCAGGGTTAGGGATTTGGGGTAGGGTTGGGGATTCGAGGTGGGGTTAGGGATTCGGGGCAGGGTTAGGGATTCGGGGTAGGGTTGGGGATTCGGGGCAGGGATAGGGATTCGGGGTAGGTTAGGGACTCGAGGTGGGGGTTAGGGATTCATGGTGGAGTTAGGGATTCGGAGTAGAGTAAGAGATTTGAGGGAGGTTAGGGATTCGGGGTAGGGTTAGGGATTCAGGGTAGGGTTAGGGATTTGGGGTAGGGTTAGGGACTCGAGGTGGAGTTAGGGATTCGGGTAGAGTTAGAGATTCGAGGTGGGGTTAGGGATTCGGGGTAGAGTTAAGGATTTGTGGTAGGGTTAGGCATTAAGGGCAGGGTTAGGGATTTGGGGCAGGGTTAGGGATTCTGGGTAGGGTTGGGGATTCGGGGCAGGGTTAGGAACTCAGAGTGGGGTTAGGGATTCGGGGCAAGGTTAGGGATTCGGGGTAGGGTTAGGGATTCGAGGTGGGGTTAGGGGTTCGGGGTAGAGTTAGGGATTCAGGGTAGGGTTAGGGATTTGGGGTAGGGTTAGGGACTCGAGGTGGAGATAGGGATTCGGGGTAGAGTTAAGGATTTGTGGTAGGGTTAGGCATTAAGGGCAGGGTTAGGTATTCGGGGCAGGGTTAGGGATTCGGGGTAGGGTTGGGGATTCGGGGCAGGGTTATGGATTCGGGGTGGGGTTAGGGACTCGAGGTGGGGTTAGGGATTCGAGGTGGAGTTAGGGATTCGGGGTAGAGTTAGAGATTCGAAGTAGCTTTAGGGATTCGGGGTAGAATTAGGGATTTGTGGTAGGGTTAGGCATTAAGGGCAGGGTTAGGGATTCGGGGCAGGGTTAGGGATTCGGGGTAGGGTTGGGGATTCGGGGCAGGGATAGGGATTCGGGGTAGGGTTAGGGACTCGAGGTGGGGGTTAGGGATTCATGGTGGAGTTAGGGATTCGGGGTAGAGTAAGAGATTTGAGGGAGGTTAGGGATTCGGGGTAGGGTTAGGGATTCAGGGTAGGGTTAGGGATTTGGGGTAGGGTTAGGGACTCGAGGTGGAGATAGGGATTCGGGGTAGAGTTAGAGATTCGAGGTGGGGTTAGGGATTCGGGATAGAGTTAAGGATTTGTGGTAGGGTTAGGCATTAAGGGCAGGGTTAGGTATTCGGGGCAGGGTTAGGGATTCGGTGTAGGGTTGGGGATTCGGGGCAGGGTTAGGAACTCAGAGTGGGGTTAGGGATTCGGGGCAAGGTTAGGGATTCGGGGTAGGGTTAGGGATTCGAGGTGGGGTTAGGGGTTCGGGGTAGAGTTAGGGATTCAGGGTAGGGTTAGAGATTCGAGGTGGGGTTAGGGATTCGGGGAAGGGTTAGGGATTTGGGGCAGGGTTAGGGATTCGAGGTGAGGTTAGGGATTCGGGGTAGGGTTAGGGATTCGGGGTAGGGTCAGAGACTCGAGGTGGGGTTAGGGATTCGAGGTGGGGTTAGGGATTCGGGGTAGAGTTAGGGATTCAGGGTAGGGTTAGGTATTCAGATAGGGATTAGGGATAGGGTTAGGGTTAGGGACTCGAGGTGGGGTTAGGGATTCGGGGAAGGGTTAGGGATTCGGGGTAGGGTTGGGGATTCGGGGCAGGGATAGGGATTTGGGGTAGGGTTAGGGACTCGAGGTAGGGGTTAGGGATTCATGGTGGAGTTAGGGATTCGGGGTAGAGTAAGAGATTTGAGGGAGGTTAGGGATTCGGGGTAGGGTTAGGGATTCAGGGTAGGGTTAGGGATTTGGGGTAGGGTTAGGGACTCGAGGTGGAGTTAGGGATTCGGGGTAGAGTTAAGGATTTGTGGTAGGGTTAGGCATTAAGGGCAGGGTTAGGTATTCGGGGCAGGGTTAGGGATTCGGTGTAGGGTTGGGCATTCGGGGCAGGGTTAGGAACTCAGAGTGGGGTTAGGGATTCGGGGCAAGGTTAGGGATTCGGGGTAGGGTTAGAGATTCGAGGTGGGGTTAGGGGTTTGGGGTAGAGTTAGGGATTCAGGGTAGGGTTAGAGATTCGAGGTGGGGTTAGGGATTCGAGGTGGGGTTAGGGATTCGGGGTAGAGTTAGGGATTCAGGGTAGGGTTAGGTATTCAGATAGGGATTAGGGATAGGGTTAGGGTTAGGGACTCGAGGTGGGGTTAGGGATTCGGGGCAGGGTTAGGGATTTGGGGTAGGGTTGGGGATTCGAGGTGGGGTTAGGGATTCGGGGCAGGGTTAGGGATTCGGGGTAGGGTTGGGGATTCGGGGCAGGGATAGGGATTCGGGGTAGGTTAGGGACTCGAGGTGGGGGTTAGGGATTCATGGTGGAGTTAGGGATTCGGAGTAGAGTAAGAGATTTGAGGGAGGTTAGGGATTCGGGGTAGGGTTAGGGATTCAGGGTAGGGTTAGGGATTTGGGGTAGGGTTAGGGACTCGAGGTGGAGTTAGGGATTCGGGTAGAGTTAGAGATTCGAGGTGGGGTTAGGGATTCGGGGTAGAGTTAAGGATTTGTGGTAGGGTTAGGCATTAAGGGCAGGGTTAGGGATTTGGGGCAGGGTTAGGGATTCTGGGTAGGGTTGGGGATTCGGGGCAGGGTTAGGAACTCAGAGTGGGGTTAGGGATTCGGGGCAAGGTTAGGGATTCGGGGCAGGGTTAGGGATTCGAGGTGGGGTTAAGGGTTTGGGGTAGAGTTAGGGATTCAGGGTAGGGTTAGAGATTCGAGGTGGGGTTAGGGATTCGGGGAAGGGTTAGGGATTTGGGGCAGGGTTAGGGATTCGAGGTGAGGTTAGGGATTCGGGGTAGGGTTAGGGATTCGGGGTAGGGTCAGAGACTCGAGGTGGGGTTAGGGATTTGGGGTAGAGTTAGGGATTCAGGGTAGGGTTAGGTATTCGGATAGGGATTATGGATAGGGTTAGGGTTAGGGATTCGGGTTAGGGTTAGGGATTCGAGGTGAGGTTAGGGATTCGGGGTAGGGTTAGGGATTCGGGGTAGGGTTAGGACTCGAGGTGGGGTTAGGGATTCGAGGTGGGGTTAGGGATTCGGGGTAGAGTTAGGGATTCGGGGTAGGGTTAGGGATTCGGGGTAGGGTTAGGGACTCGAGGTGGGGTTAGGGATTCGAGGTGGGGTTAGGGATTCGGGATAGGGTTAGGGACTTGAGGTGGGGTTAGGGACTCGGGGTAGAGTTAAAGATTCGGGGTGGGGTTAGGGATTCGGGGTAGAGTTAGGGATTTGGGGTGGGGTTAGGCATTAGGGGCGTGGTTAGGGATTCGGGGTAGGGTTGGGGATTCGGGGCAGGGTTAGGAACTCAGGGGTTAGGGATTCGGGGTAGAGTTAGAGATTCGAGGTGGGGTTAGGGATTCGGGGTAGAGTTAGGGATTCGGGGTAGGGTTAGGGATTCGGGGTAGGGTTAGGGATTCAGGGTAGGGTTAGGGACTTGAGGTGGGGTTAGGGATTCGAGGTGGGGTTAGTGATTCGGGGTAGGGTTAGGGATTTGGGGTAGGGTTAGGGGTTAGGTGTTGCAGTTAGGGGTTAAGGTTATGATTTAGCCACATAAAATTGTAATCAAATAAAAATGCCAAATGTAATAAATGAATTTTTTTTTTTTTTTACAGTTTATTCAAATAGTTGCTTAGTCCTGTAGAGGATCAGAACCAGTTTAAAATGGACCAATAAGAACTGGAGAAACTAATGGAGAAAAATAAATAGGAGAAATTTTTCTAACCCTAACCCTCTTACACTGAGTTTAAACATGCAGAGAGGCCATGTTATACTACAGTGTTTACATCCATTCATAAATTTCAGGAATTAAAGATATTAAATATATATATATATATATATATATATATATATATATATATATATATATATATATATAGAGAGAGAGAGAGAGAGAGAGAGAGAGAGAGAGAGAGAGATAGATAGATAGATAGATAGATAGACACATAGATAGATAAATGTAGATTAGCTAGAAATCTGTAACATCTGCTTTTCTATTTTTCTATTTTGGATATTTAAAACATTAGCATTGCAGTAACGGTGGGTGTTTTCACTCAGCTCATTATTGCTAGCGTGACTGTAGAAATTGCTTTAGCCCTCTGATCTACATCATGCTGTAATCTACTGCACATTTTATTCATCAGCGTTTATAATTCATTCATCTCTCCAGAACAGCCGTGTTCTGAGATTTCCTCCACAACCTGCAGCCACACTAGAAAACCTGTATGTGGAAACTGGACACATGCTCCTTGTCTGTTTACTTTACCGTTACATATACCTTTCCCTCCAACACCTTTTCCTCATACACCTTTCCCGCCAACACCTGTTCCTACAACACCTTTCCCGCCAACACCTGTTCCTACAACACCTTTCCCTCCAACACCTTTTCCTCATACACCTGTCCCTCCAACACCTCTTCCTCCAACACCTCTTCCTCATACACCTTTTTGTCATACACCTTTTCTTCATAAACCTTTTCCTCCAGCAACTGTTTCTCATACGCCTTTCCCCCCAACACCTTTCCCTCCAACACCTTTCCCTCCAACACCTTTCCCTACAACACCTTTCCCTCCAACACCTTTCCCTACAACACCTTTCCCTCCAACACCTTTCCCTACAACACCTTTCCCTCCAACCACTTTTCATCATACACCTTTTCCTCCAACACCTGTTCCTACAACACCTTTTCCTCATAAACCTTTTTTCCTCCATTTTACACAATTACTTTCACTCTCTCTCTCTGTCTCTCTGTCTCTCTCTCTGTCTCTCTGTCTCTCTCTCTGTCTCTCTCTCTGTCTCTCTGTCTCTCTCTGTCTCTGTCTGTCTCTCTCTCAGTTTCACAAAAGTTTTTTTCACTTTTGTTGATCTGCACCTCATCAGGATCATTGCAGCTCAATTGCACAACTCCGAAATAGTCTTGAACATAGTACTGTATTTTTTGTACTTTTTAATTTTATTTTATTTTATTTTATTTTAAGCGTGTCACATCATCTAAAAAAAATCCACTGCAGAAATATAATAATTAGCTCTGAGGAGAGTGACAGCCGTGCACAATCAAACATAATGGAGCGCTAAATGACTGACTGGCAGGTATAAATTAACCCGTGTGTGTGTGTGTGTATGTGTGTGTGTGTGTGTGTGTGTGTGTGTGTGAGAGAGAGAGAGAGACTGTATGTCTATAGATACAATACATTAAAGTGAACGTTCATATAAAAAAATCAGCCTTTACTGAAATGCGCTGAATGGATGAAGAGTGTCAAAATGATAAACACACACACACACACACACAAACACACAGACACACACACTATTCATTATTGTACATACATAATTGCTGTACAGCATTTCAGTCTCAGTTTTCATGTGCATGAACTGAACAGTAGTTCAGAAAGTTAAGTTTCCTAAACATCCTGCACATATTCAAAGAGTCAGAAGTTGGTGATTAATTTCACATTTACTTTTTACATTTAGTGGGTGGTAGTAAGCGCGTAGTGAGTGGATAGTGAGCGGATAGTGAGTGGATAGTGAGTGGGTTTTGAGTGGGTGGTAGTGAGTGGGTAGTGAATAGGTAGTGAATGGATAGTGATTGGGTGGCAGTGAGTGGGTAGTAGTGAGCGGGTGGTAGTGAGTGGATAGTGAGCGGGTGGTAGTGAGTGAGTAGTGAACCGGTGGTTGTGAGCGGGTAGTGAGTGGGTGGTTGTGAGTTGGTAATAGTGAGCGGGTGGTAGTGAGCGGGTGGTGAGTGGATAGTGAGTGGGTAGTGAGCGGGTAGTGAGTGGGTGGTAGTGAGTGGGTGGTGAGTGGATAGTGAATGGGTAGTGAGCGGGTAGTGAGTGGGTGGTAGTGAGTGGGTGGTAGTGAGCGGGTAGTGAGTGGGTGGTGAGTGGATAGTGAGTGGGTAGTGAGCGGGTAGTGAGTGGGTGGTGAGTGGATAGTGAGTGGGTAGTGAGCGGGTAGTGAGTGGGTGGTAGTGAGCGGGTGGTAGTGAGTGGGTAGTGAGTGGATAGTGGGTGGGTAGTGAGCGGGTAGTGAGTGGGTAGTGAGTGGGTGGTAGTGAGCGGGTAGTGAGTGGGTGGTGAGTGGATAGTGGGTGGGTAGTGAGCGGGTAGTGAATGGGTGGTAGTGAGCGAGTGGTAGTGAGTGGGTAGTGAGTGGATAGTGGGTGGGTAGTGAGTGGGTAGTGAGCGGGTAGTGAGCGGGTAGTGAGTGGGTGGTAGTGAGCGGGTAGCGAGTGGGTGGTGAGTGGATAGTGGGTGGGTAGTGAGCGGGTAGTGAGCAGGTAGTGAGTGGGTGGTAGTGAGTGGGTAGTGAGCGGGTAGTGAGCGGGTAGTGAGTGGGTGGTAGTGAGCGGGTAGTGAGTGGGTGGTGAGTGGATAGTGGGTGGGTAGTGAGCGGGTAGTGAGCAGGTAGTGAGTGGGTGGTAGTGAGCGGGTAGTGAGCGGGTAGTGAGCGGGTAGTGAGTGGGTGGTAGTGAGCGGGTAGTCAGTGGGTGGTGAGTGGATAGTGGGTGGGTAGTGAGCGGGTAGTGAGCAGGTAGTGAGTGGGTGGTAGTGAGCGGGTAGTGAGTGGGTGGTAGTGAGTGGGTAGTGAGTGCATAGTGGGTGGGTAGTGAGCGGGTAGTGAGCGGGTAGTGAGTGGGTGGTAGTGAGTGGGTAGTGAGTGCATAGTGATCGGGTAGTGAGCGGGTGGTAGTGAGTGGGTGGTAGTGAGTGGGTAGTGAGTGGGTGGTGAGTGGATAGTGAATGGGTAGTGAGCGGGTAGTGAGTGGGTAGTGAGTGGGTGGTAGTGAGCGGGTAGTGAGTGGGTGGTGAGTGGATAGTGGGTGGGTAGTGAGCGGGTAGTGAATGGGTGGTAGTGAGCGGGTGGTAGTGAGTGGGTAGTGAGTGGATAGTGGGTGGGTAGTGAGTGGGTAGTGAGCGGGTAGTGAGCGGGTAGTGAGTGGGTGGTAGTGAGCGGGTAGTGAGTGGGTGGTGAGTGGATAGTGGGTGGGTAGTGAGCGGGTAGTGAGCAGGTAGTGAGTGGGTGGTAGTGAGCGGGTAGTGAGTGGGTGGTAGTGAGTGGGTAGTGAGTGCATAGTGGGTGGGTAGTGAGCGGGTAGTGAGCGGGTGGTAGTGAGCAGGACTCCATAGCCTCTGAGACCGGCGGGGAAGCACTGTATCTCCCGCATGGGGGGAGGTGTGTGACGGAGAGTGGAGCACAGGTGGAGGAGGTTCTGTTAGCGGTATGAGAGCAGGTCAGGTGTGAAAGCATCTATTTATTTATTTACCTTTATTTAACCAGGAAAAAGACTCACTGAGATAAAAATTCTCTTTTACAGGAGTGTCCTGGCCTAGACAGGCAGCCGAGTCTCCATATACAATTATAAAACAACATTACAACATCCATCCATCTTCTACACCGCTTATCCTGCAGGGTCTGATGGACTTTTTTGAAATAAAATGTAAATATACTAAACTGATGCATTAAAGGCATCTAAAAAAGTCAAAGTCTCTCTCTCTCTCTCTCTCTCTCTCTCTCTCTCTCTCTCTCTCTCTCTCTCAGGGGTTTTCTGCTTCCTGTTTCCCCCGCAGTAAAATATTACATAATTTCTCTGTGTTAATATTTGATGTGACGTGGAATTCCTCTTCATTATTCATTATTCATGCACTGTGTGAGGACTTGTACATTCCATCCCTCCTTCCCTCCCTCCACCTCTATTCCATTCCATCCCTCCTTCCCTCCCTCCATCCGTATTCCATTACATCCCTCCCTCCCTCATTCCTCCAGCCCTCCCTCAATATCTATTCCATTACATCCCTCACTCCCTCCAGCCCTCCCTCCACCTCTACTCCATTACATCCCTCCTTCCCTCCCTCCATCTCTACTCCATTCCATCCCTCCCTCCATCCCTACTCCATTACATCCCTCCTTCCCTCCCTCCATCCCTATTCCATTACATCCCTCCCTCCCTCCATCCCTCCAGCCCTCCCTCCATCTCTATTCCATTACATCGCTCCCTCCATCTCTACTCCATTCCATCCCTCCTTCCCTCCCTCCATCCCTATTCCATTACATCCCTCCCTCCCTCCATCCCTCCCTCCATCTCTACTCCAGTACATCCCTCCCTCCATCCCTACTCCATTACATCCCTCCATCCATCCCTCCTCCATTACATCCCTCCAGCCCTCCCTCCATCTCTACTCCATTCCATCCCTCCTTCCCTCCCTCCATCTCTACTCCATTACATCCCTCCATCCCTCCACCCCTACTCCATTCCATCTTTCCCTCCATCCAGCCCTATTCCATTCCATCCATCCAGCCTTTCTTCCATCCCTACTCCAATCCATTCTTCCTTCCCTCCATCCATCCATACCTACTCTATTCCTTCCCTCCCTCCATGAATCCCTGCTCCATTCCATCCCTCCTTCCCTCCATCCCTACTCCATTCCATCCCTCCTCCTTTTCATCTCTCCTCCCCTCCATCCCTACTCCATTCCATTCCTCCATCCCTACTCCATTCCATCCTTTCCTCCCTCCACCCCTACTCCATTCCATCTCTCCATTGCTACTCCATTCCATCCCTCCTTCCCTCCATCCCTTCCTACTCCATTCCATCCTTCCTTCCCTCCTTTCCTTCCACATTTCCTTCTTTCTTTCTCTCCATCATCCCATCCTTCCCTCCATCCTTCCTTCCTTCCTTGTTTCATTCTGTCTTTCTCTACTTCCTTCCCTCCCTATTTCCTGATAAAAGATAAAAGAACATTTGTTGCTCTTGTTTAGATACTCGTCTCTTCTTCAGCCTCTCTCAGTAATCCTATAAATCACTTCTGTGTGTGTGTGTGTGTGTGTGTGTGTGTGTGTGTGTGTGTGTGTGTGTGTGTGTGTGTATGAGTGTGTGAAATGCTCACAATCCTCAAGGTGAATAAATGATGTTTGTTTTCATTTCCACCCTGATGGCACAGTGTGTGTTTGGTGATGATAGATAGATCCCTCTTTCTTTCTCTCTCTCTCTCTTTTTCTTTCTCTCTCTCTTTTTTCTCTTTCTTTCTTTAGATATGTATTTCTTCCTTTCATTTCTTCATTCTCATTTTATTGCATTCTGCCATATTTTCATCCTTTCTGTCTTTTAATCTTTATCTTTTTTACTTTCCTTATTTCCTTTCTTTCCTTCATTCCAGTATGCAAAGTTGCTATTACTCCAACAGAAGCTCTGACAGAACGAGCTCCGTTGTCATTAATGACCCACTGAGATAAGTGAACAAAGGCATTTAACGTGTGTGTGTGTGTGTGTGTGTGTGTGTGTGTGTGTGTGTGTGTGTGTGTGTGTGTATTCCCTGTATAGGTGTCTTGATGATGGTGTTTAGGACCACCTGCTGCCTCTGATATGTGATGATTGTAAAAGCCATGTTTTTGGACATCACTCCGCACCAATCTCCATTTCCTCACACACACACATACACACATGGGATGATTATAGATTATGGAACAGTTGAGTGTTGACTGACACAGAGAGGCCACGACTCCTTCACTCAGACTGACACAGAGAGGCCACGCCTCCTTCACTCAGACTGACACAGAGAGGCCACGCCTCCTTCACTCAGATTCACTTATACTGAAAGTGTTTTCTTTGTTTAAAATAAACTATAAGGGTGTTTTATTAGCCTTCCCCTCTGGTTTCTATAACTCTGTGTATGTTTTAGTGTGTGTGTGTGTGTGTATGTGTGTGTGTGTGTGTGTGTGTGTGTGTGTGTGTGTGTGTGTGTGTGTGTGTAGGTGTGCTAATTATACTAATATGTGTACTGAGGCTAAATACACTGATTTTACACTGCACTCATTCATTAATGTCAGAATCATTATAAAGGAGCTGCACAGTACCCGCCCACACCAGCTTCCGGAACCTTCTCTCCTCTTATTAATGCAGTAGTCAGCCTCTTTAGCAAGTTCTTCAAAGAATTTAGAAAGTTTACAGATTTAAACTAACACTGTAATACTGTAACACTGGATTCTGATTGGTCAGACGGCGTTGGTTTTAATTTTACGTTATCGTTTCTATAGTAACAGCTCATTCACAGGGGCTTCTACAGCGGACGCCGAAGTGTTCTCCAGGGTAAGGAGATGTTTATGTAATATTACCTGAAGGAGTCTCCAGTGTCAGCACTTTGTAACAGTCAGCGGTAAAGCTGTATGTATCAATGAATGTTAGCCGCCAGTTATCCTAGTTATCCAGTTATACTAGTCACACTAGTAGTATTTGTTGTAATTGTTTGTTAGAGACGCTTTACTGTATGTTCCAGATAATAATGAAAAGGAGTACGATATAACATTAAAGCTAATGGTGGCCATCTTGATTTTACTAACATGTCCAATAAATCTGAGGAAAGGGATTTTTTCCATCCTCCTGAATATTTCCATATATCTTAAACAATTAGCATATTCACAAACGAGCGACCAACATACTGTAACTTGTGAAAAAAACATGCACTAAATCCAATGCTAACTACAGGCAGATTAAAAATGGCCACCCCCATAATTTTGCCACCATCAGTCAGAAAAATTTCCCACCATCCCAAAATTTTGATCAAGAGTTAGCATAGCAACAATGCACATTAGCAAGCAGCCTTTTGTAAGAGCCGTTTTTTTTTTTTACGAAACGTGTAATAAATCCAATGCTAACTATGTACAAGATGCTAATTATTAGCTATTTCACAGATCGTAACAGTATTAGCATGTGAAGTATTTAATAATAATGAGTAGAAGTGCAATAATAATGGGACTATAGGCTACTATGTATGTCTTACAAGCATGCGCTAAATCCGACGCTAAAACCTTGAATCAAACACACGATGCCACGCTCCATTCCATGCGTCTATATATTAAATTATTTTATGTAAGGCAAGTCTCCAGGCTCTAATTATCCACTTAACTGCTTCATTAAATCCAAACCATCACCCTGAACTCCAAAACTTAACCCATGACCTTAAACATGAATATGAATTATGAGGAGAATTCAATAACCATAAAGCCCATGTGACCTTCGCCATTGTTTAATCTGAGGTCACGCTGCGAGGTCGGAATTTAAACTTCATTCATTTACATCACACTTTCTCCAGCATTTACAGAGTCACAGCATCTCCTCGCAGTCACTGTCTCACACAAAGAGACATTCCTGATGGTGTGTAGTTTTGTGTGTTTATACACTGTTTATTCTCAGTGTGAATTCAATCATAACTAACTGTAATTAACTCAAGCACACATCAGATTTAACCATGAGAAATAACATTATAAATGTTAATAAATGTTAAATAATTGGATATTAATGACATAAATAATTGCACAATGCTTAATAACATGCTTTGAAATTAATTCAATTAATAATTGTGTAATAAAATATAGCACTAATTCGTATTCAATACACATCACTATTCCATATACATTAATATTCCATATAAAGTACTTTAGCCGTTTATAAACCTTAGTATTCCATAAACATCAGTATCCAATACATATCAGTATTCCATAAACTTTAGTATTCCATACACTTGGGTATTCCAACACTTCTATATTATGTATTAATTATAAACTGGTGTTATTGTTATTTATTCCTTGGTTTATGAGAGCACACACTCTGTGATTTACTCTAAACTCCCAGTAGATGTTGACAGAACTGCTACAGGACATGAAACTTCCGGGTGGGGAAGTGTGAGAGATGGGAATGGGATGGGAAAACTTTTTGCCTTGGCTAATTAAACATTTATCACTATGCAAGTTCTCTTTTGTCGAGCTTGCAGTGTGATGAAATATATTAAAATGATCCGTTTTTCCTGCATAGAGAACACAACATAGTGTTATTAAATTAGATATCAAAGAAACATTAAAATGTAATTTCACTTCAAACTGTCCCAGTTGCACTGTTCGGAATACTGATGAAACTGGATCCAACTTCTACCAGTTGAAACGCACTTTGTGTTGTTGATGTATATTTTACAGAGGAAAAGCTTGACAGTAGTGATGAAGTGTATGGAATACCGTTCTCTTATCTTACTTACATAAAATACACAGTGAACGCGAGGGAAAAAAGTCAGAAAAGAAAGGTGCTGCAATATTCTGCCGCTGCTCCACTGGAAAACAGCAGGATCCAGTCCAGTCTTCTCCCAGATTAGCATTTGTGCTAAAATTGCTGCCTGGTCATGTTGGTTAATGAACTGCTGATGATTCTATCAATAAGACTGTGGGATTGTTAATCTTGTTGCCGCAGGATGAACAGTGTGTGTTTGGGAATACAGTGAGGCTAAAGACTGACGCTCAGTCACGGCGTGTCTGTGAGACTTTTTGATCATTAATCAGAGCACCAGGCCTCGTCATTATTGGCCACCTGAGCTTGTCCCAGCCAATCACGTCTCCTCCTCACTGTGTGGTTTATGGCTGTTTCCTCTCTCTCCTGCAGATCTGATGATTAATAATCAGCGGTCCGGTGCTGACAGAGCCCTTCAACACTCTGCTGCATTCGTCTCCTCTGGTGCTGTTGCACAGGAAATTGGAAAAGCTTACATTGGCTCGAGCCAAAGGAGCAGATTTGTACTGCGCTTACAAACCTGGCAGCTACTCGCTCTCCTGAGATCCTCCGAGAGAATTAGCAGCGTCTGTCTGCAGCTTACAGACTACAGGGGGTGTGTATCTCAGGCCATATATGGGAATGTGGGTGTGTCGGGCAGTCAGTATGTAGGTGATATGGACATGTCTATCAAAAACTTGCACTTTGTGCACTTTGTGCTTTTTTGCAGAAAACTACTTGAATTGGCGAAATTACAATTACACAAATTTTTTTGCATGGTCTTTCTCAGTGGTTTGTTGGTAAATACGACCTTTTAGCTGTACTTATGTTTGACACACGTGAATTGAAGGGGACTTTGGCTGAATGCGCGTTGTGTAGACGTCACATGACCCTTCCTGGCCCAAATCTGCGGAAAATTGTGGAGTTTGCTTGATTTTGCATTCATTTCTGCAATCGCAAAATCCTGGAGGGACCAATATATAGGGAACGTTGTTGTGTTTTTTAACTCATATATGGTAATAATGTAAAAGATGGGAATGCTCTGAAGTACATACAGTGCTCTCCACTAATACTGGCACGCTTGGTAAATATGAGCAAAGAAGGCTGTGAAAAATTTTATTTATTGTTTAAATCTTTTGTTCTAATAAGTCACAAAAATACTCTTCTTTCATTGATATCAAACAATTACAAACACAACACAGGTTTATCAAAAAAATTTGTTAAATATAGGAGTGCAACAATTATTGGCATATGAGAAAAATATATTTGAAGTATATTCCACTGATAGTTTAAATTTTCTGGGTGACTAGGAACAGGAAATTGTTCAATCATGACTTCCTGTTTCACAGGGGTATAAATATGAGGTAACAATACAGGCCAAATTCCCTTAGTCATTCATAACACTGGGTAAGAACAAGGAATATAGCTGTGATGTTTGGCA
This sequence comes from Ictalurus punctatus, assembly GCF_001660625.3. NCBI lineage: Eukaryota > Metazoa > Chordata > Actinopteri > Siluriformes > Ictaluridae > Ictalurus > Ictalurus punctatus. Next base: position 32,049,251 of record NC_030424.2, read on the forward strand.
AAAGGTTGTTGAGCTTCAAAATGGGGCGTGTCTATAAGAAAATAGCACAATAGCACACCATTTCACCATCAGGGCAATAATTAAGAAGTTCCAGTCTACTGGAGATGTTATGAATCGACCTGGAATTGGACGCGTGTCTATATCGTCTCAACGCACTGTGAAGAGGACGGTTCGAGTGGATAAAACATCTCCAAGGATCACAGCTGGAGAACTGCAGAAGTTAGTTGTGTCTTGGGGTCAGAAAGTCTCCAAAACTACAATCTGAAGTCACCGACATCACCACAAGCTGTTTGGAAGGGTTTCAGGAAAAAAGCCTCTGCTCTCATCCAAAAACAAACTCGAGCGTCTTCAGTGTGCCGACACTACTGGAACTTCAAATGGGATCGGGGTCTACGGTCAGATGAAACCAGAATAGAGCGTTTTGGTAATAAACACAGAGGTGGTTTTGGAGCACACAGAGAGGTAGCCGTATGGAAAAGTCCCTCATGTCCACGGTTAAATATGGAGGAGGATCTTTAATGTTTTGGGCTGTTTTTCTGCAGAGGACCTGGACATTTTGTTAGGACACATGGCATCATGGACTCCATCAAATATCAACAGATATTAAATGAAACCTGACTGCCTCTGCCAGAAAGATTCAAATGGGCCGTGGTTGGATCTTCCAGCAGGGCGATGATCCAAAACATCATCAACATCAACACAGAAATGTTTTACTGACCACAAAATCAAGATACTGCCCTGACCATCCCAGTCCCCTGACCTGAACCCCATAGAAAACCTGTGGGGTGAACTGAAGAGGAGAGTCCACCAGCGTGGACCTGAAATGTGAAGGATCTGGAGAGATTCTGTAGGGAGGAACGCTCTCAGATCCCTCACCATGTGTTCTCCAACCTCATCAGGCATTATAAGATAAGATAATACTTTATTGATCCCCAGATGGAGAAATTAGGGAGAAGACTCAGAGCTGTTATCTTTTGAGGGAGGTAGCACAAAGTATTGACTAAAAGGGTGCCAATAATTGTTGCACATTTATATTTAACAAAAATATATATTGGATAAACCTGTGTTGTGATTGTAATTGTTAGATATCCATGAGAGCAGAGTAATTTTGTGAATTTTTTTTAACAAAATCTCAAAAGGTTGAACAATAAAGACAATTTTTCAAAGACTTCTTTGCTCATATTTTCCAAGGGTGCCAATATTAGTGGATGTATTAAGGCATGTACTATATTCTATGTCTCTCTCTCTCTCTCTCTCTCTCTCTCTCTCTCTCTCTCTCTCTCTCACACACACACACACACACACACACACACACACACATGTCAGGACATCGGTCATGTGGAGAGAAAAGCTCAGCTTTGATAAAGTTAATCTGCACCAAATAGGTCATCATTTAACACATCAGAGGCGTTAAATCTACTCTGTCTAGCCTGGAGGATTTTACAGAGTATGAACCATGCAGACGTTTTCTGAAGCTTGAACAGAATCAATAAAAAACCTGCAGTGAGCTGAAGGTCCATTTTAAATTTGCTCATCAGGGAAAAAATGTGAACAACAAACAAGTTGAATTTGAATTTGAATTTGAACACTTATTTAAAGTCTTGGGTGCCTGTAAACACTGAAGAAAGTTTGATAGATAATTTAATTAACTTGTTAATGACATAAAGGCATTTAACAAATTAAAATGTTATGGATATTTAAAAAGGGTTTGGTTTCTAAGTCAGTGAAGATAAAAATCAATTGCTAGGATTGTCTTATAGGGGGGGGGGGGGGGGGGGGGGTGTTAAATATTAAAGTATTTCCTGAATCTAATACTACTTCCAGGATTATTAGTGTTTATTCTATTCTATTTTATTTTTCCCGTTGTATTCCATTTAGTTTTAGTTTTATTTCATTTTTGGACATAGACTCTATAGCAAAATGCATTAAAGTATAGTCATAAAGTATAGTCATATAGTATAGTCATACGCTTTTGTTACCATTTTAAGGTCGATCATTGACTACTTGTTATTTTGTCTAAGGTTGTTTTTAATCAAATTACATTAATTTAGTCTAATTGTTATCATTTATGTCTATTGTTTTATTTATATTTTGGACAGGCATATTCTTCGCCTTGCCTGTTGTGCTGTTTGGGGTCTTTAGAAAATTTCAAGATGGCGGCGGCCGCCCGGCTCTGCTGTGTCCTCCGCGTACCATTAGGAGGTGAGTTTTAATGCAGTGCTTTTATTCATTTCACCAGTTTAAATCTCCGAGTGATAATGAATAATAAATAGCAGGTGTGTGTGCAGGCAGAAAGCTGTGTTATGAATTGTGTCGCAGTTATAGTTAGAATAAATTCGGGACGTCTGTAAGCAGTCTCTCCCGCGCATGCGCAGTGTGGCTGACATTCAGCATGGCGTTATGACATGTGGGAATAGCAGGAAGTTCCTTGATCCATGGAGGAGTAGATTATAGTGTGTGTAAGGAATGCTGGGTGTGTTCAGTAGGACAGTCCCTGTGTGCTGTATGGGTGCTTCTGATAGAAAGTCTCCTACATCATGTAGAGCAGTAAAAAGTGAGATAAGTGCTCTACATAGGGAATTAAATGGCTTGTATTCAGTGCATGTCCTGTGTGAGTTTCTGTGCTGTCCAAAATGGTCTAAATGTTACGGCGGTATTTACATGGAGAACGTTCCTCATATTCAGATTTGGATTTTCTGAGCTCCACATTCAGATTATTATAATCACCTGTGTGTATCTCACACACCTGAGGTTATCGGATTTATTTTGGAGTAGACGTGTCCGAGACAAAGTCCGAAACCGCATCTAGACCATCACCTTTAAACACAAACAAACCTGAAGAAATCAGAGATTGAAAAGCAGACTTTCCTTTTTTATTTATTAATATGGAGCTCAGACAGTTACCCGAGCGCAACTTCGTGACGCCACGAGACACTAAACGGGGGTGAGGAAATGGTGATGTGTGAGATGTAGGAGATTTGATCACGCTTTTAATTCACTGTGTTGATTTGTTGAATGAATAAAACAAAGTCGGTGTGTGTTAATCCGATGTGCTCTGCTGTATTATCCTGCTGGTGTGAAGGATAATCTGACCCAGCGCTACACTCATCTGCTACGCTTACCGAGAAACTTTACCTTCATTCATCACTTTATACACAAACATACATATTTCGACATACTGTAGTTACATCAATCTGTCAGACAGGGGCGCTGGACTTATCGGCTCGAGCGAGGAGCAGTGTTCTCTAGTCTCGGTTAAGTGCACTACAGCTCTGTGTTCTGAGCGCTTCCTGTCTGTCAGATCTGCATAAAGTTAACTCTGTGTGTTTGTTCAAGGCGTTAGAACATTAGTAGGTTCTGGATCGTTCTCCTCCGTGACTCAGCCCGGTGGAACTCGGATTTATCCGGTGGCTGCTGTTGTTGCGTCTCCGGCTGTTTGGAATCAGACTCGTC
>NC_030424.2:32055203-32062703 GCF_001660625.3 Ictalurus punctatus
TTCACACGCATTCTGACACTCAGCAGTGACACTACGAGAGTTCTTCATGGTCCAGTCCTGTTCTCTTTTGAGTGGGGTTTTATTCTTCACACACTCTGCCTGAAAAAAGATTTAGACTCTGAGTGCCAGAAAGATGAGCAACAGGGCAGCAGTGTGTAATAGTGTTTAATACAGTGTTTACCTGAACATCAACACACTGCTGTAGCTCATACACTGGTTGATGGATGGGGTAGAGGGGTGCCAATACATTGTGCAGAACAGTGCACCCGATAAAGTGGTAGATTTCATGCTACAAGCGGGAGGCAGAAATGGAACAATTGGCCGTTTTGTGAAGTGCAGATATAAAAGAGACTGAATCACGCTGTCTGAGGAAGAAAACGGCAATTTCAGCGGGTTTTATTGCACTTTTATTCCTGATCCTATCTCCGCTCCTCCCTTTTTCTCTCCTCAGAGTGCTCTTTGTGCTTTCCCCTTTCTTTAACTGCTTTTCAATTTCAATAAAAGCTCCATGCAGACGAGCTAGTGCTTTCACTCGCCCAGAACTTTCACTGTCACTAATCTGAAGGGAGATAATCACGTTGTGGTGCTTAGTGAAGGGGTTTATTACCGTTATTACGACTACGTTCCTTTATTCTGCTTCTAAAACCTCAGCTCTCATCTCCTGTTAAATATCAGTCTAAAAATAATCCAGAGACTGACTGGAACAGAGGCCACGCCTCCTTCACTGAGACTGACTGGTACAGAGGCCACGCCTCCTTCACCTTGGATTGTGTTGGCGTGTGATGGAGTTGTGATGGTGTATGATGGAGGTGTGATGGTGCATGATGGCGTGTGATGGTGCATGATGGCGTGTGATGGAGTGTGTTGGCGTGTGATGGTGCATGATGGTGTGTGATGGAGTGTGTTGGAGTGTGATGGTGTATGATGGAGGTGTGATGGAGGTGTGATGGTGTGTGATGGAGGCGTGATGGTGTATGATGGAGTGTGATGGAGTTTGTTGGCGTGTGATGGTGTATGATGGAGTTTTGATGGTATCTGATGGAGGCATGATGGTGTGTGATGGCGTGTGTTGGCGTGTGATGGCATTGTGATGGTGCATGATGGAGGTGTGATGGTGCATGATGGCGTGTGATGGAGTGTGTTGGCGTGTGATGGAGTGTGTTGGAGTGTGATGGAGTGTGTTGGTGTGTGATGGAGTGTGTTGGCGTGTGATGGCATTGTGATGGTGTAGATGGCATTGTGATGGTGTATGATGGAGGTGTGATGGTGCATGATGGAGGTGTGATGGTGCATGATGGCGTGTGATGGAGTGTGTTGGCGTGTGATGGTGCATGATGGTGTTTGATGGAGTGTGATGGAGTGTGATGGTGTATGATGGAGGTGTGATGGTGCGTGATGGAGGTGTGATGGTGTGTGATGGAGGTGTGATGGTGTATGATGGAGTGTGATGGAGTTTGTTGGTGTGTGATGGTGTTTGGAGTGTGATGGAGTGTGTTGGCGTGTGATGGAGTTTGTTGGCGTATGATGGAGTGTGTTGGCGTGTGATGGCATTGTGATGGTGTTTGATGGAGTGTGATGGAGTATGATGGAGTGTGTTGGCGTGTGACGGCATTGTGATGGTGTTTGATGGAGTGTGTTGGCGTGTGACGGCATTGTGATGGTGTTTGATGGAGTGTGATGGAGTGTGTTGGCGTGTGATGGAGTATGATGGAGTGTGTTGGCGTGTGATGGCATTGTGATGGTGTTTGATGGAGTATGATGGAGTGTGATGGCATTGTGATGGTGTTTGATGGAGTGTGTTGGCGTGTGACGGCATTGTGATGGTGTTTGATGGAGTGTGATGGTGTTTGATGGAGTGTGTTGGCGTGTGATGGAGTATGATGGAGTGTGTTGGCGTGTGATGGAGTTTGATGGAGTGTGTTGGCGTGTGATGGAGTTGTGATGGCGTATGATGGCGTGGCGCTCATTCTCTCTGTAACGATGGAAGATGTGAGATGATGATTCAGGAGCTGCGTCATTTTAAATGTCAATAATAATAATAACTCATACAGTGTTCTAATCGCTCTCTCTCACTCACACACACACACACACACACACACACTCACACACACTCACACACACACACACACACACACACACACACATTTAGAGTAAGTGACAAAGTGCTGGTTAGAACTCCTGTCCACTTATAGAGGTGCATTAATTAAATCAGAGGCTTCCAGGAAGCTGTAGACAGTTTACCAAGGACACGGAGTTTACTGCCAACACTGAGGCACTGAGAGGAAGAAATAAAGAGTTGGAGAGAGAGAGAGAGAGAGAGAGTGAGTGAGTGTGAGTCAGTGAGAGAGAGAGGGAGGAAGAGTGAGTGAGAGGGAGGAAGAGAGAGAGTGAGAGAGGGAGGGAGAGTGAGAGGGAGAGATGGCGTGAGAGAGGGAGAGTGAGAGGGAGAGATGGCGTGGGGGGAGAGAGAGTGAGTGAGAGAGAGTGAGATGGTGTGAGAGAGTGAGAGGGAGAGATGGCGTGAGAGAGAGAGAGAGAGAGAGAGAGAGAGAGAGAGAGATGGTGTGAGAGAGTGAGTGAGTGAGAGTGAGATGGCGTGAGAGGGGAGAGAACCGTGTCTGGGTTCTGCAGTCTGTGGAGGTTCCGAGTCGTGAAGTTCTGCCTCTTTAAAGGAGAATTCGGATCGAAGGCTGTTCCCCTCAGACAGATGTTCCCCTCAGACAGATGTTCCCCTCGTCCTCTTCAGGTGTGTGAAACGTTAACTCCGAGGGCGTTTTCCAGGTCTTAAGCTCGGTCTCTTCTCACAGCTGACGCAGTGCTCCTGTGAGGCTGGTGTCTGCTGAATGTTTGTGTTCTCTGAGTAAAGGCAGACTCTGGAAGCTGACTCTTTCTTGATCTAATGTCAGCGTCTGTCCTGGCCTAAAACCTCGGGGCCGATAAACTTCCGGGAGCCGAGGTCTAGTGATCCGTCTCTTCACAGGACCGACATCGGCCCCTTCCCCTCGAGGTTCCTGGGGCTGAGCTCGGTCTCTTCTGGCCGAGGACAGCCTCTGCCTCAGGATTGAGGTTGAAGTTTCTCCGGGAGCCGAGGGTCAGCCTCCTCTCGGAGACACAGCGATGATTGGTTTATATCGGTATAAATGTGATGAGCGCTTTATAGATTATAATTTTATAAAATAATTCCAGCTTCTTGAATAAAAAAAGATCAGCTGGGTCGAACATGTCCACTTTTATTCCCTGGTTGGATAAAAAAACAGTTCTTGGCAGTCCACTGAGACTTTTTGGGTTCTATTGTGTGTGTGTATACATACACACACACACACACACACACACACACACACACACACACACACACACAGACAGTGTTCGCTATGAATAGCTTGTCCCTGCAGTCTTGCTCAACTTCCTCCATTCCCTCGCTCTCCCCCTCCCCAGGAACTCTGTTCTATAGCTTTGCCTAATTATCCTCCGCAGTTAATTGTGCTGCTCTGCGCTGTCTGTAGATGGATGTTGGAGCTCCAGGGTTCCGGAGGATCTCCTCGGCGTGTGAATGGAAGCAGTAGATCTGCATTACTGCTCTTTTCCCTACGAGCCTCTGCAGTAAAGACCGAGACAGCAGCTTTAATAAAACACCCAGGCGGTTTAACGACAGCGTCATTACCACACGAGAGCGGTCTCGCTCGCTTTATTCTATCCATCCCTCCCTCCATCTCTCCCTCCCTCCATCTCTCCTTCTCTCCCTCCCTCCATCTCTCCTTCTCTCCATCTCTCCTTCTCTCCCTCCCTCCATCTCTCCCTCCCTCCATCTCTCCCTCCCTCCCTCCATCTCTCCCTCCCTCCATCTCTCCTTCTCTCCATCTCTCCTTCTCTCCCTCCCTCCATCTCTCCCTCCCTCCATCTCTCCCTCCCTCCATCTCTCCCTCCCTCCATCTCTCCCTCCCTCCATCTCTCCATCTCTCCCTCCCTCCATCTCTCCATCTCTCCCTCCCTCCATCTCTCCATCTCTCCCTCCCTCCATCTCTCCCTCCCTCCATCTCTCCCTCCCTCCATCTCTCCCTCCCTCCATCTCTTTCTCCTTCCCTCCATCTCTCTCCTTCTCTCCCTCCCTCCCTCTCTTTATCTCTCCCTCTCTCCATCCCTTCACTCAAATTGTACCATTCTCTAAATTAAAATCGTGCTGCACTTTTCGTGACTGGGTTCGGACCCGGGCGCTCTGAGCCGCGTTTGTTATGGCGAATGAAATAAAAGCTGATATTAACATGAAGTGCCGTTTACATCTGGACACATCTGTAGTAAATCATCACAATATCCACTGATAGCGAAGGAAGGTAGCACATTTTATAATAAACTGATACACTGATTAACCTTTGACCTTAAGGTTACCATGACAACAGGTTAGATGTTGGTTTTGTGGGAATGTGAACTAACTGGAGAAGGAACTGGACCTCCGCTGGGTCGGGGGGGGGGGGGGGGGGGTGTGGAGTAATTTGGTGGAAATCTGCATAAGCGCTTCATGCTCAGTGTTTAATCTCTCTCTCTCACACACCCACACACACACACACACACACACACACACACACACACACACACACACACCAAGCTTAAGAGTCTCTTTTTGCCTCTGGAGTCGTGTGAAGTGTTTTCTCTTTTATTAAAATGATAATTACGTGTTAAGATAATGAACGGCAGGATTGGATAATGACACGGCCCAGGCTAATAAGCAGATGTGTGTGTGTTCAGTGTATTCAGCTATTTAGCAGTGCGGTGTGCGCGTGTGTGCGCGTGTGTGCGCGTGTGTGTGCGTGTGTGCGCGTGTGTGCGCGTGTGTGCGCGTGTGTGTGCGTGTGTGAAATCACTACCAGTGGAACAGAACACTAATTTATATTAATGATTTCAAATTCAAAGTAAACAGCCCAGGCGTCACACACACACACACACACACACACACACACACACACACCGCACTGTTAAATAGCTGAATACACTCAAAACACACACAGTATTTCCTGGTCACTCTACATGTTGGGAGGAAAAAGTATTAATTATTTAATGAATAATTTATGCTAATTTATTCCTGACTGTAAACATTTATAAGCAGTGAAAGCAGCAGGTGAACTGATTAGATCTTGGAATGGATGTGAACAGGGTCGAGGTCACAGCAAGGTCAACTATCATCTGAAATATTTTCTCTTCAGTAGCTTTCTTTCTGTTTGAAATATATTTTAAGGATTTACATTAGTACATTACTAGCAGGCAGGACTGGAGGGGCTGTTGGTGTTGGAGGTGCTGGTGGTACTGGAGGTGTTCGTGGTGCTGGTGGTACTGGAGTTGCTGGAGGTGCTGGTGGTGCTGGAGGTGTTGGTGGTGCTGGAGGTGCTGGTGGTGCTGGAGGTGTTGGTGGTGCTGGAGGTGTTGATGGTGTTGTGGGTGCTGGAGGTGTTGATGGTGCTGGAGGTGTTGGTGGTGTTGGTGGTGCTGGAGGTGTTGGTGGTGCTGGCGGTGTTGGTGGTGTTGATGGTGCTGGTGGTGCTGGAGGTGTTGATGGTGCTGGAGGTGTTGATGGTGCTGGAGGTGTTGGTGGTGCTGGAGGTGTTGATGGTGCTGGAGGTGTTGATGGTGCTGATGGTGCTGGAGGTGTCGGGGGTGCTGGAGGTGTTGATGGTGCTGGTGGTGCTGGTGGTGCTGGTGGTGCTGGTGGTGCTGGAGGTGTTGGTGGTGCTGGAGGTGTTGGTGGTGCTGGTGGTGCTGGAGGTGTTGGTGGTGCTGGAGGTGTTGTGGGTGCTGGAGGTGTTGATGGTGTTGGAGGTGTTGATGGTGCTGGAGGTGTTGGTGGTGCTGGAGGTGTTGGTGGTCCTGGAGGTGTTGATGGTGCTGGAGGTGTTGGTGGTGTTGATGGTGTTGGTGGTGCTGGAGGTGTTGATGGTGCTGGAGGTGTTGGTGGTGCTGGTGGTGCTGGAGGTGTTGGTGGTGCTGGAGGTGTTGTGGGTGCTGGAGGTGTTGATGGTGTTGGAGGTGTTGATGGTGCTGGTGGTGCTGGAGGTGTTGGTGGTGCTGGAGGTGTTGTGGGTGCTGGAGGTGTTGATGGTGTTGGAGGTGTTGATGGTGCTGGAGGTGTTGGTGGTGCTGGAGGTGTTGGTGGTCCTGGAGGTGTTGATGGTGCTGGAGGTGTTGGTGGTGTTGATGGTGTTGGTGGTGCTGGAGGTGTTGATGGTGCTGGAGGTGTTGGTGGTGCTGGTGGTGCTGGAGGTGTTGGTGGTGCTGGAGGTGTTGTGGGTGCTGGAGGTGTTGATGGTGTTGGAGGTGTTGATGGTGCTGGTGGTGCTGGAGGTGTTGGTGGTGCTGGAGGTGTTGGTGGTGCTGGAGGTGTTGGTGGTGCTGGTGGTGCTGGAGGTGTTGGTGGTGCTGGAGGTGTTGGTGGTGCTGGAGGTGTTGGTGGTGCTGGCGGTGTTGGTGGTGTTGATGGTGCTGGTGGTGCTGGAGGTGTTGATGGTGCTGGAGGTGTTGGTGGTGCTGGAGGTGTTGGTGGTGTTGGTGGTGCTGGAGGTGTTGGTGGTGCTGGCGGTGTTGGTGGTGTTGATGGTGCTGGTGGTGCTGGAGGTGTTGATGGTGCTGGAGGTGTTGGTGGTGCTGGAGGTGTTGGTGGTGCTGGAGGTGTTGATGGTGCTGGAGGTGTTGGTGGTGTTGATGGTGTTGGTGGTGCTGGAGGTGTTGGTGGTGCTGGAGGTGTTGGTGGTGCTGGCGGTGTCCCCTGACCACGCCATTGGCGTCGGGTTCTACTTGTTTTATATTTGTTTATGTTAAGTTCATTTAAAAAAAAAAAAAAAGGTTTTGGATCCAAACCGATCCCTGAAGAGCGTTAGTGAGGCGTTCAGAAACACTTTCTATTAAACTGTGGTGTAATGAACTTTATAAACTTTAGCAGGAGAATCAGAGAACGAGGGAATTTTATTTATCCTGTAATAATTAGTAATGAAGCAGTTACAGTAATGAGATGCTGTTTACATCGCTGTTTACATCGCTCCCGCGTATAATAAACTCCTCTATATAATAATGTATATTAATAGAATATCTCCGACAGTAAAAATAAACATCCACTGGACCTTTCCATGTTTTGTAGTCCCGCGTGGAACCGAAAGGGAACTCATTGGCATTTTTACGATTTGATTTACACACGCGCAAAAATAAAAAAATAAAAGACTTTTTATTACGTAACGCAGACTTTTCTGCTTGCATCGCCGTACTGGAACCAGTTTAAGTTCCGTTCCAGCTGCAGCTGTTCTGGGACGGGTCAGGATTTCAACTGAGTTCTAACACACTCCGGGTCTCCAGCATAGCGGTGGCAGTGTGCTGCTCGTACTACATCGTCCAGTTACAGACTGACATTTCAACTGCTGAAAGGGGAGGGATGCAGGAAGGAACGGAACTGGGATGAAGAGAAGAAGAGGAGTAGATGGAGAGGAGGAGGAGGAGCAGGAGGAGCAGGAGGAGAGGAGTAGACGG